>NW_024883345.1:0-100796 GCF_019059575.1 Amphibalanus amphitrite
CTCGGTGAATGGAGCCCACTAGGGTGACCCGCTTGCTCCGCAACGCGAATAAGGGGTATTTTCGATCGGTGGGCGTTTGGTTGGTCTTGTGTCCGTGGGTTATATATCCATTTCGGTCGATTGCCTTTTGACGGCTAAGTATTTTGGTTTGGGAAAAAATATCCATCGCATCGAGGTACCTACAGTACAGTACAGTATATTTTGGTAACCAAGGACAAGAAACATCGGAGAAAATGATAGAGGTGCTCGTGTCTAGTGATAACTGATAGCCATGCGTTCTACTATAGAACATGCTAAGTATATTTTATAGCATAGGTTGACGTAGGCTACCTATTGAAAATGGAGGCCATCGATGAATTACTATGTAGAGGTTTAAAACGTTTATATTTTTAAGAATATTGTTGCTCTTCATGCAAAAGCGATGAATGGATCTTGGACCAAATTGAATGCTCTTTTCAACTATGCCATTTTCAATTGTTAAACGTACCAGTTTATGCAGCAAAACCCGTGTAATTAAGTAGATAAGTCATGAACAAATGCCATTTTCTTCAGCGATTTGTTCCACCTTGTTTTTGATCAATTAGCTTTTCATAATTTTTCCATGAGAGGCGGTACCTTTCTCTTGACCTGCCCTTCAGGTGACATTGACGTCCACCCTTATGCATGGGAGCAACATCAAATCACATGTTTGCACGCTTGAAACCACGAAAGGACTGCAAACGCGCCGCTAATGCGAGCTGGCATACGCCGAACCGCGATTCTGGCCAAACATGGTCTCGGAAAGTCGGCCAGGTTACTTTCCGACCTTTCCGACCTTTAGGTCGGAATTTGACCTTGAATTGACCTTTAGGTCATTTGGGCTAGGGTCATGAAATTTCTAGGGTAGGTGTAAAATTGATCAACGCGATGGTACTAAAAGTTACGTCGCGATCAGCCGCTTTTACGCGAGTTATTTGCGAAAAAAAAAACTTTAGGGGGGATTGCATCAGGCATCACCCCCTTCCCCCTGTGCCGCGAGGATTAAAAATTCTTGTGAGCGAATTCACGTAATGAAGAAGAGTAAAAGCACAATTTACTACAGTAGCCAATAGATGACTTAGAACAGGCACATGGGACTAGTTAAATATTGTCCGACGGAAGCAGGCAACAGTTTCGATTGCATATATGCTATGCATTTTGCGGAAGAGGCACATTTCGGCCTCGAAAGATACGAATTTTTACGTCATAGAACATATTTTTGTCGTGGTCAATTTGCGCAAAAATTGAACACCGGGTGATTACCGAGCTATTGTTCTATCCAAATGTTCTGATTCAAACTCGCTCAGGGTTATCGTGCAGGTAAAGGGGGCCCGCTCAGCAGAATGTGTATGAAATATGGAGAGATTCTGAAAAATGGGTGGGGGGCCCGCACACTAGGGGGCCCGCTTTGGAGGCGATGACCCCCCCCCCCCGAAATGAAATCCTGGCTGCGCCACTGGCGTGAATTAACTAACCAGTTTGACTTTTCCAATCAACGGACTACTGCACGTTGCTCGGTTCTGTTCGTAAAAAAAAATACACTTGTATAAAAAGTTTGATATTTGTGCGCTTAGATTTAGCGCTTAAGTCAGTATCCGGATAACAAGGTCTGACAGCTTTGTGCTCACAGTAATTCAGAACTTGATGCTCGCATGCAATGCGCTGAAACCATGTAATCTAAGGGAAGTCTTAGAAGTTTTAAATTTCATGAGCTCCTTCTCATGCCTCTCATGAGCTTTATATCCAGGTATATTCTGTTGCCGATTGGAGAAAATATACTATATAATTAGTAGTTACTGTTTATTCTCTTCCTTTTGTCAGTGTCCCAATGTACTCTCATTTTTAAAACAACTTCACGATGCAACATTTTACGTTGATGACTTTTACATAACCTTCCTATTCATTGAAGGAAAACGTAGCACTTTTCCCGTCAATTTCAGCTTCACACTGTTTACTACGTAGCGCGCTGCCGAGCTTCCGTGGACTGAAGTAGCCCCTCCCTCCCGTCTGGTTCAAAGCTGGACCACATCCCAGGTTAACGCCCGAGCTGGGGCCTTAATGGATGGCCGGTGATTTCTCAGCGGTCGTCTCATTTCTCAAAACACAAGTTGCTCCTGGTCAGAGTTGTGTTCAAGTGGCTTAATTCGAGAAACTTTGGGAAAATCCGACTTCTGAGAAGAGCATTTTTGTGACATGGTCCGAAATTGCATCAGGTGTAGCCGGTAGAACAACTAAAATGTGATGAGTACCTATTATTGTCCCATCCGTTCGTTGCATACTTCTTTCATTGTCTTTTGTTTTGCTACACATCCATGCGAAGTGTGTTTCCATTACCGTCTACACCCAAATCACATTCGGCTCAATGCGGCGGCGTCTAGCCTATAGTAATCTCATCTGACATTTGAACAACGAACAAACATTTTGTTGATCAATCTGTGATTTCTGAAGTTCTGGTAATCCTTGGAGACTGATGGGTGCCTTCGATCCGGCAGACCATGACCCGCAATCAGTGATATTGGCTTCGGGAGCAGTCAGGGATGTATGTAAGGCTCTGATGCTTGTTCGGGCAGCCTCGTGGGACGGCTCAACTGGGGCTACTGCTTGCACATTGGGCTATATCCCCGGTTTACTGGTCATCAAGAAAGCCATTGATGGCTACGACCTGAGGCCTGTTTCACTAAAAACTTGCGATTACAAGTGTTTGAACTTTACAATTCATAAGCATTTTTGCAAACTATGTAAAATCGGATTTCACTAAACTTCATCACCAGCGGCACCTCCGATAAAAAGAGTTGGTAAATAAACTTGTAAACAGTAAAATTGTTTTTAATCAAGAACTATAACATGTTACAGATATTGCTTCTTTTTATCAAACTATGTCTAGTTTTCATGTCAGAAATTGCAGTAATAGATTAAAAATAATGATACTGTTTCTGAATGGTATAAATGATAGTTCACAATATCTTATTATTGAAAGAAAATAATACGTAAAACATTTGACAGCAGAAGACTGTTGAATGCAATTATAGCGCGCGAATGACAAAACATGACGATATTTATTTATTGCTCGTAGCTGGTTCGTAGGGAATGTGCTAAGTGAAAAAGAGCATATAATGACTCAGCATATCATATTTGTTTTAAATAATTGATTGCTTTGCATCATTGCACAAAAAGTAATAAAATTCCAAACGTAAGGGCCACTGGAATTTCGGGTTTGTAAGTACAACGTTTTCTTTCAAGTTTTTGTTCTTCGTGAAACAGAAAGTTTGCGATTTCGATGTTTCTTACAAACTTTTTTCTTGTAAAAAAGTTGGTAAATTTTAAACTCAAAATTCATGCCCGAAGGTTTCGTGTAATCCAAATTTCAAATGTTGGTAATTATTTCTTTTAAACTCAAGTTTTTCTTTGTAATTACAAACTTTATTTGTTAGTGAAACAGGCCTCAGGTGCTGGCGGCGACGGTCGGGTTGCGTGCGGCGGCGGCCGTCAGCGGTGGTAGGGGGTGATTGCTGAGAGTGGGCGTTATTGCTCCGTCGGTCGCGGTCAGCCAGTCGCGGTCACCGATCTGCGACGTAGAGCTGCCGTCCGCGACTGATCCGAACCTAACCTGCACCCACCGCCGGACGCCGGACACCGGTGCGCCAACCGTTATCGCTTCGACGGCAATATCAAACTCGGAGTTTGATGATAGCTTGGTCAATAAAATCGCAGGTTATGACGAACTGTGAAAATGGAACTTAAGAACTAAGTCGACTGGACAGTCGTTTCACACGTTGGGGAGCTCCACAGCATCTATATTGGAGGGGTTATCCACGACCGGCTCAGGAGAAATCCATAAATAAGGAACCGAGTCTCCACATCCAGCGACGAACATCGATTTTCGACCAACTCTTGCTATCACGAATGGTTGTCTCGCCAATAGACATCCATAGAACACCGGATCCGGTCCCGAAGAGACGACATTGGGAGTTTATAACCGGCCTCCTAGTATCAGCCCACTGTATCAGTCGTATCCTGTACCCGTATTTTGCAGGGGAGAGCGCCACGCCATAGATCCGACCATTGCTGTTTGAATGGCGCCTGGTATGGGGTGATTTCCTTCGTCGTTGTAAACGAGCTCACATTGAGCGTATGTACATTTTCGATCAGAGCGGAGGCACACTTCAAGTACCCTCACAGTGCTTCATGGGTTATTCGACGATGGGTAGTCTTGATAATCAGATGGTGACAAAATTGTAGCGCGCAAATGCCCACAGAAGAGCCTGCTGCGGTAGGGCCTCCCCGGCGAAAAGTACATCCAAAGCTAGTGGTTTTCGGTGTAGTTTTAATAGCAGCTACGACTCTTTGTGGCTCCTGGTTTGGAGACTTTTCACCCAGCACGTCAGCTAAATGGCTGGTTATGGCTTGATGGAGCTGGATGACTTTGCAAACCGCACAAAACTTCAACAGTTGAGAAGTATGATTTCATGGCCGTCCCAAGCGTCCCAAGTCCCTGACGCGTAATATTTGTAAAAGCTGCGATACTGCCAGGCAAAGTTAAGACACAATCCTTCAGAATCCTCAGCTGGGTGATTTAATTGCTTAAAGTTAATTAATGATTTCACATTTGCTTCATTAATTAATAAGTGCTGTATTGATGTAGTCCGTACCTTCGCAGCAACAAATCATAAATCTATCACATAACTAATCTCTTACAGGAACAACAAATTTTACATAAGTGGGGAAAATGAAATCATTTGAATGTTGATACTGTTATCTCGGAATAAATATTGTTTTAGCCATAGCAAACAAACTATGAACTTTAGAACATTGTTCAAAAAGATGCGTTGGGTGCATTCGCTTCGCAAGCTACACTGTAGGTGTATACTTCAATACATCAAAATGAGTGTGGCGTACTTATGGCGTACTTACAATGAAATTGGTCTTCCTAATAGATATTCAAACCCAGATAGTGATAAGTGATAGTTGTTTCATATTTCATCTCTCCCATGGTGCAATTGTTGTCCCACAAGTATGCCTCATTTCTACAGTAACCTTTATAAGTTCCAATGGAAACATTCAGGCACCTTGCAGTCTATTTCGTGCCAGTGTCGCATGCAAGAATTGACTTAGACCTCGACTGTTGGCATCTGGAGGAGTCGCATTACGCCGCAGGCCCTGAGCTACTTAGCGATCGGATTAGTTAGCGAATGAAACGGTACCGTGGTGATAGCTGATGTCAGGCCAACCCGTCACTTCTTGTGCGCTGTTAACTTGATGAATTGAGAATTTTAAATGATGGAAATTACGATCAAATGGTGCGGCTGTTGATGTATAGGTCGGCATCCAACGAGCGTAAAGACATATTCTACTATTATGCGTACTAGAGTAAAAGCTAACCCTAGTACGCGCCTCTGGTGTTGGCGTTGTTGTAATAGACTGATCGTCAGGTGACGTGACGAAACTTCCAATTTCGGGGATCGATTACAGCGAGTTACCTACGTAACTCCGCAAGTGTTTACCGACCACTGGAGAGCGCGCGGGCGAGCGACGGTGTACGACCGACGAGCCTCTATACGGTGGTTGAATCGGACACCATGCCTCCCCTATCCCCTGACGTCTGTATAGGTGACTGGAACTATTCAGCAACTGCTTCTGAGACGCGCTATAAAGGGAATTATTTTAGCCAGCGTTGGTAATTTACGTAAGAGATGAATTTCATTGCATATAACTCACTTCCCAGGTCAGATTAAACAGCTTGGATTTATTTGCAAAGCTGAACAGACGTTTCTTTGTAAAGACTTTCCCGGCGTCGACTTCAGTTCAGCTAGTTGCTAAGCTGTGATGCTTACCATATTCAAACAGCCATTCATTAACTTCCCCTGTGTAGTACATCGGTAGCGACACGACCCAGCTCACTCCCCCTCGTTTCCACAGGAGATCTGAACAGCGACATGGACCGTGCCCAGGCGCTGACGGTGCCCGAATTTGACGTACATCAGTCCCCCAACGTCACTGCCCGGGTGAACGGGTCGGCTCTGCTCACTTGCCGCATACGGAACGTCGGCAGCCGACAGGTAGTAAGTGTCGCTAGTCAGTGTCTGCCTATCCCTCCTCCACCCCCCCCCCCCCCCCTGCCCCCGGCAGCCGACAGGTAGTAAGTGTGAAGTGTCGCTAGTCAGTGTCTGCGCTGGTAGTAAATGTCGCTAGTCAGTGTAATGCCTGCCACCACCACCCCCCACCGCCCCCCCCCCCCACCCCCAGCAGCCGACAGGTGGTAAGTGTCGCTAGTCAGTGTAATGCCTGCCACCCCTTCTCCCCCTCCAGCAGCCAAGTGTCGCTAGTCAGTGTAATGCCTGCCACACCCCCCCCTCCCCCCAGCAGCCGACATGTAGTAAGTGTCGCTAGTCAGTGTAACGCCTGCCACCCCCCCCCCCCCCAGCAGCCGACAGGTGGTAAGTGTCGCTAGTCAGTGTAATGCCTGCCACCCCCTCTCCCCCTGCAGCAGCCAAGTGTCGCTAGTCAGTGTAATGCCTGCAACCCCCCCCCCCCCCCAGCAGCCGACTTGTAGTAAGAGTCGCTAGTCAGTGTAATGCCTGCCACCCCCTCTCCTCCTGGTAGCCGACAGGTAGTAAGTGTCGCTAGTCAATCAAGTCAGTGTGTAATGCCTGCCACCCCCCCCCCTCCCCCAGCAGCCGACAGGTAGTAAGTGCAGGGGCGGATCCAGAAAATCTCCAAGGGAGGGGCCATTAGAAACCAGGAGGCCCCCCCCCATAATCCCACCTGTTGGATGCCCCATCTTCCCACTTGTTGCCCCCCCCCCCCAAAAAAAAACTGCGTCTATTGAGCTTATCTAGCTGTTCAGGCAACATTTCAACATCTGTGCAGGCTTGGAGGCCCTCTGTGCAGGTTAGGAGGCCCTGTAAAAGTGGTCATCTCTGTGAGTATAAGAGACCTCCAAGTTATGAAAAGCTTTACCAATCTTCTAACAAAGAAGTCTTCTCAGCTAGTCTTCTAAGAAATAACTAAGTGGGTAGGTTAAAAAAAAAACTCATCGGATTTCGGCCACTTTATTTTCAGGAGGCCCCCTTTTCAGCTTTTTAACTTTTTAACTTTTTATTTTATTTTTGAAAAAAATCGGCCAAGGGGGGGGGCCATGGCCCCCATGGCCCCCCCCTTGTATCCGCGCCTGAGTATAGTGTCGCTAGCCAGTGTAATGCCTGCCACCCCCCCCCCCCCCCTCCAGCAGCCGACAGGTAGTAAATTGAAGTTTCAGCATTTTTTGTATTGTATGAGCTCACAGTTGAGAAGTGTTCACAATTCAACGTTTTTATCACGAGAGTTTGCATACTGAAAAGTGATTATCTTGACGGTATGGCTTAAATAAACCACTCCTGAAATGACAGCTTCATTTTATCCTCATATGATTGAACCGCACGTTCGATTTGCCCTCCTGAGGCAAAGGAACACTCGAAACGCTCTTAATTTTTTATCAACGACCAACGAGGCCTTTGCATGTAGGCCTATACCCACATGATCTTCTGATATGGTTGACTGTTTGTGACGTCATATGAGCTCTTCTGGCACGCCATGGTACCCCACTTTGCTGGACAACACTAATCTGCCATGTTAAGTGTTGACTGTTCGTTGGCATGCGAAAGTTTCAGTGTCGGTAAATGTATTCTCCAGCGCCATTAAATCTGACACGGGAACCAGGCATTAGCTTCCGATAGTCTGGCAATTATGAACAATTCATGGGAGCAAGGGCAACGTAGAGCCTAGTCCGGTGCCATCCAAACGTCCCAAGTTGCAGAACAAACAGCGAAATTAGCTCGACAGTTGGAAAGAGGAAGGCGATGTGTGATGAGTTATGCACAGTGAAGAGTGGACTCAATTGCACTTTCCTTTTAATTACCGCTCCCATTGTTGCTTTAGCAAAGTGCTCTTATCCAGCGGTAATGAGTGCCACTTATCATCGAAGCTATATTTAGTTATATCAGATTTCTGTGAGTGTTCACAATTGCTTTGACTTTTGTAAATGTTACAGCGTTCATAGTTATTATTTTTGAAAACATTATTTGCTTTGCATTAGGCATATTTTTATCTTTAAGCATCACTTTAACATTTTTTGAGTGGTGAATCACGACTTAGGACAGCATGGGCAATCTGTCATGGCAGACATAACTGACAAATGTAGTTTGAAATGACAAAACAAACATATTTCAGCATGCGAATAGTAGGCTAAAGGTGCTTTATCTGCATCATCAACTAAGAAAGAGCAGCTCCCTTCCCGGCTAAATGAGAAATGCAATTCAGAAAATAAGAAAAGAAAAGTAAGAGGAGGATAGATCATAGATCACATGTTAAACCGTACATCATTATTCCAATAATCTCATCTTTTTGCAATTGGTTACCGCAAATGTCCAAAAGATTTGCCGTAATGCATTTCACAGCGGCTTTACTATGATAATGTATTCATATATGCCCACCACTTGGCAGAAGTCGTTATCTTCTGCGGCCGGACGGCTGTGAATCTATACCAGTCCCCAGCATGCCATGAATTTGGTCAATCTGTGAGACCTCTGCCCGGCGAAGTTTATGGTGGTCCCCTGAGCGCCACTTGGAGGCTCTTTTATATTTGCGGTAATGTCGCCTGGTCGCTGTGTCTGCGATATGCTCTTCGAAGACATCCTACAAGCAATAGAAGTAGTTTCTAGCGAAAATAAAATGGCAGCTACAGTAACAGCTGAGCTCATTTTTGTACCCCACGAGCCATTATGTCAAACGATTTCCAAATGGGATGCTCTAAAATTATTCCTTTTGAAATGTATTCATTATTTCTTCATCTTTATGGAGGTCTTCGTGTAAATGTGTCTCAGTAAAATTCTGTCGAAATACATAGGTGTTCGCACAATTTGCAGCAGCGGTGTGCTATCTCTCACTGTCTGACACAGACGGATTTACATAATTTCATTTCGAATGAGCCGAAATACGCCCATGATCAGACGTCTTAGAAGCCCGCTCTGTGCGGTCTATGCATGCAGCCCATATTTTGCGGCCGAGATTAAAGAGGATTTCAATACAATAGAATTCAGCTGGCTGCTCCAGATCCTTTTCATTCGAACTTAGCCCATAGTCTCTCAAAGTCTTGATGTTATTAGCATACATTCGTTTCAGGCGAATCTTGACAGCCTGTAAATAGGCAACTGGCAAGTGAAAGTGATATGAAATCGAAATGCAAATTATCAAATGTCAAATATGCTCAAAAAATAAAAGTTGGATTCTTTTTCAAACATTGGGTGCATTGTTAACATATCAAAGCTATAACGTAAGCATGTTGAAGTTTTTAGGATTAAAAAAAACTTCAGAAATGCGTTATAACTATCCAGGATACTTTGTGACAAGCATGCAGGACGGCCGTCAGCGGAGCCTCAGTTCTGAGATAAGGCGTAGCTCAATTATAAATTGATACGTTTCATGCCCATTATATTGTACGTACATAAAGTTCTCCCCACCTGCGATCATTGAACAGTACAATTCTGTGCCGCAGGGTCGCTCGCACCTCTCTGAATGATTAAGCCTATTTCAATTTGCATATATGCAGTTATACATATGTATAAGATAGGTACGTACCACACCGATCAAGCCTCAGAACGAGAATCCAGACCCAGCGGTGGATCATACCAAGGTCAGATCGGTCACGTGACCCAGCACCGACCAATCACACCGCGCCAGTCACGCAGCGGCCGATCCCATCAGAGAAGGGCCGTTCTGCGCGCAGATGATCACGCGACCGGCGACACGCAGCAGGGCCATTCCACGAGTGGACAACAATCTCCGACTACCTATACCTATAACAGCCATCCTTCTCGCCTCATCGCACTCGTGTCATAATATTCTGACCTCCACCAGTGCAGCTTGAAGCCACTCACTGCATGCATACCTACATACAATGACCTTCAATCACCTCCCTCAAGCATTGCATGTGGGTCACTCGCTGGATGTAATAACCCTCTGACCTCTTCCCTAAGTATTGTGGGGTCGTTTGCTGCTCAATTAAGTACCTATTGTAAGTACATATAGGTCAACCTTTTGATAGTCACATTTATCCTTCACTGCACAAGGTGAAACACTTCCACCAGATACTGTGGGCATAGGTGGCGGAAAGGGGAGGGCACCGGGGCACCGTGCCCCCTTTGATTTAGGTATTTCAGCATTAGCCCTATGGGCGTTGCATGGAAAGAATGGAACCAAAAGTCGGCAGTGCCCCCCCCCCCCCTAATTGAAGGTGTTCCGCCGCTGTGCCTTTGCTGCATAACATGTCCCTTTGAATTCACTTCCGCCATGCACCGTGGGCCGTCTAACTACACATCCTGACCTTCCAACCATCCGTCAGGGTATAGGGGCCCCGCTGTGTGTAATGATCTTATGACCTCCCTTAGGTATTGTGGGGCCGCTCGCTGATATCATGTACCGCTCTCTACGTATGTTTGTATGTACATTGTATAATGACCTCCTGAACTTCTGTTAGGTATCGTGCTGAGGCCACTCGTTGTGTGTAATGACCTTATGACCTCCCCAGGTATCATGGAGCCGATCGCTGTGTGTAATGACCTCATGACCTCCCCTAGGTATCGTGGGGCCGCTCACTGTGTGTAATGACCTCATGACCTCCGTCAGGTATCGTGGGGCCGCTCGCTGGAGCTGCTCACCACCGGGCAGATCGTGTTCGCCGGTGACGGTCGGTTCGAGCCGCTGCACCAGCCGCACTCGGAGGACTGGGCGCTGCGGGTGCTGGCCGTGCAGCCGCAGGACGCCGGCCGGTACTTCTGCCAAGTCAGCACCACCCCGCCCGTCACACACTTCATCCATCTGTCGGTGGTTGGTGAGTGAATGTAGAGTAACTTAGTGGTCACCCGACTATATGGAAAACATAGCCCGGTGAAGGACTGCTCCGGCTGTTTTTCAATAGAAAAACACAATTCTAACGAATAGTGTTTGTCTATTTCAAACCTGCGGTTATATGGGGGGTGTGAGGTATTCATAGAAGTTAGTTGGTCTTGGTTGACCCCTTGCCTACCCAGCTGTCACTCAGCTGGTCACCTGGCCACCCATGTGGTCATTTGATATGGTTGGCTTCAGCAGATAGTAGACACACACCTAACTGCGACCAGAATGTTTGTAAACATTCTGTTATTCATGCAATTCTGGGATGTGATGTGGCTGCCAAATGTTTTTGTTTGTCTACTCTTGTCTGCAATTTAAGGGCACAAACTGAAAACCTATGAATAAATTATCGTTAAAACATAGAGGCCTGACATAAAGGCTGCAGTGAGTCATCGAACAGTATAGTCCACTGCACTGGGGAAATCTCGGCCCATTTGCAGCCAGTCAGTGGATGTGCTGCCACCTACACTGGCTGTCGTGCTGCTCTCTACAGAAATCGATGGACCGCTTCAGAGTTGTTCTGTGTACGGTAGCGCCACCTAAGCTGGGCTTCCGAAATTGGCAGGGATACACAGTGAGGACACACTGCCACTGCAAGCAGAAATATACACAAACCTTTGGTCCATTAGAAATTTGGTACAAATTTGAAAACATAAGGTCATGCATTTTGTGGGTAACATGGTGAAAGCTCCCACCTCCCGAGATATGGTGGCAGACACAATTAGTAATTACCTAAAGCTGTTCTTCATTTGGCTAGAGATTTGCTGATCCGAGCATATCATCTAAAAACAACAATCTTTTCTGTTTCGATCCTCTTCCATCGCCTCTACAGACACGTAGCCAGAGCTTTTCTGCGGAAAAATAATTTCTCTGGGATTGGCTAAATTACATTTAAGCTGTGCTGCCTTTTATCATTTTGTTACAAAATGGCAAAACATGGCACTGCACTATGTGCATTGACAAATAAACTAAAGTATACACTATACTACCAATAAAACGTCGCTCCGCTCATACTCAGAAATTTCTGCTATTCTACGGACTTCGCTCGCTCAGCTCGCTCGTAATAAATAGCCGCCTTTGAAACAGGTGAATGCTGTTACATAAGCAATTTTCCAGAGTACCCCCTACACACAGCCCCCTGGCCCTTACTAAAGCACCCGTATTGAGCATTTGCGAGTCGCGACCCATCCATTGGCTATAATTATATGTCCCTGCGATGTACAGTAGGTCTATTAAAAAAGTCCCCAGCACCAGTGGGCGCTGCCTTCGCTGAGCCGAACCCCCGTCTGCCTGTCCCATATCGCGCCGGGCTCAGGTCAGGTAGGGTCAGCGGGACCGCTCGGTCCGGCCCACGGGCGGTGGATGGGCGGCCGGTAACGCTTTCCGCCAGCCACCTGAATAATCCAACAAACGGGACGGCTACCGCTCAGCGCAGCGAAACCGGTGTTTAAGAATGGCAGTAGATGTTCATGGCCACAATGATTCAAATAGAGATAGTCATTGTTAGCCCGTGCCCCACAGGAATGCCTAGACTCTAACGCCCTGTTGGAGGGGAAATGGGGATTGAGCATCATTCTTATAACTCAGCTTTGGGCATTTAAGTGGCATTCGAAGCAGCGTCAAAAGTAGCAAAAAGAAGAAGAAAAATACTTCAGCCAATTTAAGATCGGGTCAGAACCAGAGGTCATGTCACCAGAGGTCATCGGTGATAAAATTTTGCTTGGTCAGGGTGCGTTGCGCGCACCGGTGCATTGGGTTTCCAATTTCCATGGAAACATCAACAGACTCGGAAGCTCGCAACGCTAGCGTGGAGCCGAATTCATATCAACCGCCGCAACAATGCAGCAGCGCAGCGCAGCGTGCTGCAGCGTTGGGCCGTGAAACACCGCCCAGGGCTATCCATGTGTCAGGGCAATCCAACCCACGTGATGGGCTCGGCCCTAGCGGAGCATGAGGTCCAGGACTCCCGCCCAGGCCCCCTGTCTCCCCCTAATTCCTGTCATCCTTCCCACTCTGAAATCGACCGAGCCAAACCTAACACAACAATCAGCTCGTTTACCGCTATGTCTGAATAATATTGTCGGATTTTATTAAGGTGAACGGCTTAGCACGTAAATAACAGCAACTGCCACCATCGGCATTATGAGAAAACCAATTGCTTTTCCACAAACACTTACAAGTTTTTAGCTTAAAACTTACTCGAAATTAATTTTACCAGCCTCGTGTTCCTCTTATCAAAACGCTTCGAATGAATCAAAAGTTAATCTTTAAAGGTCATTTGAAAAATTTGGCCCATGTTCAAAGACATGACCTGACCAGAAATGGTCATGATGCATAGCAGGATATTAGATCCGTATCGTGGAACTTTACAAACACTTCAGATGATTTCATAACTTAAGCATGTCTATCAAAAATAATTATTACATGGCTCATATGTAGGCTGGGTGTGTGATCATGCTTACGAGTATGTTGAACGCAACTGATAATTTTCTGTAGGCCACAATTTCTATATTTAATTTATCCTCCCGGATTTCATATTTTTTATTAATGACACCTTGACGATGTAGAAAAAAACGCTTAGGAGATTTAACAGCCTGAAATACATTCAGTATAAGGAAGGGTCAAGGGTGCTAGATTCCTTCCGTCCTCGCACGGCTATCCTCAGGAAAAAAAAAACAATCCGCATCGCCCCTAGTCTTCATGCTTCCCTCTCTGGACTGGAGGTCACCCCACCAGCCAACCTGTAGTTGATGTCGGATCAATTCCAGGCAGAAATGTGCATGGATCCGAGTGATGGATCTATCTCAGTGGATCTCGAGGCAAATTGCAGGTTCGGATCTATGATCCTACAGAATCCGGCGTGAAAAAGTATCCTGGATCTATGATCTCACAGGATCTGACGATAAACCAACAACATGGATCTTTGATCTGAGTGGATCCCACCATGCATAACATTTGGAACCAGGTTTCCAAGTGTTTCTATGTCAATAAGTGCCATAAAACTATATGTATTATGACGTGTTATCACATTAAATCACTAAATAAGAACGTTTGTGAGTTGCAACGAGTGATCTTTGGGATTTCTGTGTTGACCAAAAATAAATGAGGATCTGTGATCCCACTGGATCTCAAGCAAAAATACTAGACTCGGATCTATGATCCCTACGGATCTCTTAAAGAGCTGGATCTATGATCCCCACGGATCCGAGATCAGGATCCGTGGGATCAGATCCCAGATCCATTTTCTCGGATCCATGCACATGTCTGATTCCAGGACAAATAATCCTCTTCGTGGTGACGGTTTGGGAGACGGCTGGACCGTCCCGACAGAGCAATCGTCCCACGGGAACAGTCTCGCTTTCGCAAATCACTGTCGCTGGCTCGCACAACCTAATTACTACACCAGAGCATAGTTATGTCATAGCTCTGAGGGCCTTTTCAGATCGAAAAAGATGGCTCCCAACAAAACAAACAATTTTCTCATTTAGTATTGTATCTCATCAAACACCACATGTTTTCAGAGTGTTTATTATGCGTTCCGTCCAAAAAAGCGCAGTTCAATTTTCTCCCATGACTTGAACGATCTCAAAATTGACCCGACCTTTCTGTCAACAATGTCAAACTTGCAAAGTAAACGTTTCAAATACATAGGTATAGTGTTGCCCATTGAAATCGCTGAAAGTTCTAAAGCGATCGGTTAGTCGGTGTATTTAGATTGATGAGCACAGGAACTTTCCTTGAGGTAAGGTCACTTGACGTGACCTGGTGTCAGGGCTGCGGAGTCGATGGATTTACGGCGACTCCGACTCCGACTCCGACTCCGGCTTTCAAAAACCAACTCCGACTCCGACTCCGGGCAGAAATGTCGACTCCGATCGACTCCAACTCCCGACTCCGACTCCGCACACCTGGCAGGGCTGCGGAGTCGACAGATTTTCGGTGACTCCGACTCCGACTCCGGCTGGGGTTTCCAATATCGACTCCGACTCCGACTCCGACTCCGGTCACAACCGCCGACTCCGACCGACTCCGACTCCGACTCCGCAGCCCTGCCTGGTGTTATGACCTTGAATTGAAAGACTTGGGCGGGAAAAAATGGTTCATTCTTGGTTCAAATGGTTCAAATGTCATCTTAAAATGCTAGATTTTAACAATAATTGCTAACACTATCCCGGCCAAATAGTGAGTGAGAAGGGAACGATCCCCCGACCCCCACAAATATTGTCGCATTATCGTCCTTTCGGTACAATCGTGTTTTCTGTTCTCAGACACGTCGATTTACATGCTTTTTTGTTTAGGTGAAGAAATTTAGAATGTTTACCTGAGGTCAATGTCATGTTAGAGCAACACAGGTCACGAAGCTGTTGAAAGGAGGACATGTTGCATAACATTTGATTCGGCAAGTCTTGCAAAGTCCATTGATGGCTGTCCCGACTGGCTAGCTCATTTTGATCGGGAGTTATTGACGAAGCACTCCTATCAATGACGTCACGCAAGGTGAACAATGCAAAAGTGAAGCATTAGACCTTGCCAAGAATGTATGAAGTCACGATTTGAAGTGCTTGAGAGTTAAGGTATAATTTTAGATCATTTCCGACGCCAAGATTAACAGTTTCCATATTTCCCCATTATGCTTATATGACACTAAGTGCATTGCGGATTTGCATCATTTTATAACCGACAACCGTGCAGAGGTTTACTTAAGACGCCATGGTTAAGTGACCTGACCTGAAAACGTAGTTGATGTCAAATGATCCGGCTTGAATCAAATGCAAGGCATATGAAATGTCAGCCTTCTATCATCAGTGTGCTTTGAGCTACCGCAAAAAAAATACAGGGTGGCGGCATTCACCCCTTCTTCTCGGCCGGCGAGGGTTAAACCTCGCTTCGAATTATTGCAGATAATGATGCGACCGAAAACAAAGCATTTATCTGTGTCTAGAACGGCCGCTGACTTGTTGGACAAGATCCCCAGTCTTGATTTGCTAGATGGGAATAAAATACTCGGTATGTGATACATATATAGTAGGTATATACCCCTTCATTTGCCCTCGCGCTAAGTCTATTTTAATCATCACTGTCGCTTTTTTTATCCGATATGATGTCGCCGCTAAACGGGTTGTTTTGTTTGCTTGCTTGCGTTGAATGGTCATTACGGATTATTGAAGGATTGTGATAAAATAGGAATGGGGCGAGGGGGGATATGCACTGCGTCTGCAGGTGTTTAATTTAGATCACAAAGGCATCATTTCCGGCATAGTGCAGAGTCACTATCTTCCCCCTCCTCTGCACTGCGGAGTGCGGCATCTCTGCGCCCCACACACGACGTCCTCACTCCATGGCCGGCCGCCGCCAACTGACCCACTCGCCGGGCGCCGCGACCTGACCCGTGTCGCTGCCGCAGCCTGCGCAATAGAGTCGGGGCTGGCATCCGGGGGTTCGGCCGGCCGGCCGCCTCTGGAGCGGGGGACTTTTTTAGTAGACCTACTGTACTGTTTAGTATAGCGTATGCGAACTAATTCTTAGCGCTTTTTTATTTGTTAGGACATTCCTCTTTGCAAACATGACTGCGCCCATTTGTTGGTCAGGTTTTATGTATGTTTAAAAGTGCTGTACATTCCGATAGATGGCACCAGTATATCAAGTTCATGTTAATGTCAATCTCATGACGAACAACCGCGTAACTCACCGAGTCGGTCGCTGAGAACGAACGGCTTCTAGCCAATACGTGCCATATTATTAGTAAATGCATAGTGATTCAAGTAATACGATTTGCCAAAAGATCATTGGCAGATGATTCCCATCGCTGCCTGATGGTATTGAGTGATACAATAAGCCATTTGTTCAGTTCAGCGACCAACTCCTCGCCCTCTTTTACACATCGCAGAACACAGCAAATTGAGTAGCAGAGGTGAAAAAACCCTGCTACTCGCCTGCGTGCGTAGGTGACAGTCATAGGAATAAAGAGACAGATTCGAGCATCTCAGTTGATGCATTTAAAATAGATAACTAGGTCATTTCCGTTAAAATCAGAGCTGTCTTCCCATAGAGGGCCAGTATGGACCACGGCACAAAAATTTAACAGCCTCATCTCTTTGTAGACAGCTGGGGCTGAAAAATCCCGCCGGTGCGACAGCCGGTGCGTTGTGAAGCGCATAGACAACGCAGGAAAAACGGCGACAGCGCGACAGCTCGTTCCCGCTCGTCGCCGGTTGAGCGGAGGCGGGGACCGGCGCGGCGCGGCCTTGGCCGCCGCCGGAGTAGGGAAGGACCGGGCGACTGGGACGGGGGACGTCACATCTGGGCCACAACTGGGGTGAGGTCCATGACCATCGGTCCCAGAAACTTGGTAGGAGCGTTGATAATTGGTCCTGACTACTGGAGCAAAGGCAAGTGAGTCAGTGCCCTGACAATCCTTTCGTGAGTTGTGATTGAACTGGATCAGGAAGCCAGGACGAGCTAGGAAGTCGATCAGACCTATAGGTAAGTTGGATGATAGTTATTTATTTTTTGTTGTTGTGTCACTGAAATGTGGTGATGCGTTGTAATGCCGAGGCCGAAATTTGAAAGATCAGTTTCTTTCAAACATTCTAGCCTCATTTTCAATTATTTTTTAGGCCTACAAAGGTGATGAGAAAACGTCAAAAAATATGGTACCTACCTACTGTTTCAAGATGACTTGTGAAAAATTGGTGACAGCTAGGCATCGCGTAGGTGACAGCTTTTGAGTTTTATTCACCTCTGTTGAGTAGTGAAACATCATTTCAAAAGCGATTGTAGCTGAAACTGATATAAGAGAACAGCAAGCTTACACAGATGCCTTGAGTTTAGGCAAATTCTTTAGCAAGTTGCTGTGGGTTGGCTTTTCGTACAGAGTGAAGCTTGATTACTCAGCACTTGCAGCTGTCCAGCTGTTGCAAAAGTCGTGTCTCCCATGAAACACGTCTGATGAAAATCAGAAATAAGAAAAAAAAAACAGGAAAAATAATTGATATAAGATGACTGCGTAAGCAGATGAAATAAACTTTGGGTGTAATTTCCCTGGTAAATACACACCAATAGGCCCAGCATGCATGGTTGTTAAATTGCGAGCGTAACTGACTCTTCTTAACCCGCGCCCAGATGGGGTCTGCCGAGCAACGCGGTCTGATGGGGGGGGGCATTTTGGCCCCCCCCCCCTCAGATCTCGAGAACCACGCAACATAGCGACAAGCGGTAAACGGTGTTGGATAGCCCCAGCGGGGAACTACCTTGTGACCCAATTTCATTGACCTCGGTCAAACCGATGACGTCACAGGTCAGGTCAAAGGTCGAATTTTCACCGCTTACAGGCATTTCAAGAAATGCGTTGCAAAATCGAGTAAAATGCATTTCATTGAAAATCATCGATGGAGAAATGTTCTTCAAACACATATTTTGCTATTTGAGGTCACTGATACCAGGTCAGGTCACAGAGGTCAGGTCACTGGGGGGTCACAATATGAAAGTGTCGTGTGATACATGTTTTACGGTCCATTTTACATGACAAATGCGATTATGTGGGTCAGACAGACTTTAGGGCCAGCTTAGGTCACGTTTTGGTCAAGGTCAGGTCAAGGTCAGGTCAATGTCAGGTCAAATTAGGTCAAATTTCAAAGTTGATATTTTTGCATAAAATGGGTATCGATTCGATGCAGCTCGTCACGGGGAGTTCAATGGTGGTCTCCGTTTTGCGCTACGAGGTCTAGAATTGCTAAAAATTGAGTTCAAAAATTTGACGTCATCAATTTTTAACAGTTTTTTCGCTATAACTTGGCCAAAAAAAGAGGTAGCGATCTAAATTTTTGGTATGTATATCGAAGAGCGCAGGGACTATCACATATATTCCGTTTTTTTTAAATTTGAAATTTTTTGGAAATTTTTTGAGTTTTTCTAAAAAAAAACAATTTTTTTGATTTTTGGGGGTCAAAATCCCAAAATTTCGAAAATCCGAGATAGCAGTTTTGTAGCGCCGTCTTTTCTCTACACAATCACATAAAGAAATTTAAAATTGCTTGTTAACTGTAGAATTGGTGAGCGTTTCAAGATGCCATGTTTTTTGCTCATTTTTGCTCGAACATGACCTCAGTTTGACCTCAATAACTCCTGACCTGAGGTGACCTGTGACTTGAAATTTTGTGTGAATGTGTCAAATTGATGCCCGGTAAGGTACCCAAAATTTGGCGGCGCTGCGCGCTGCCGTTTTCTCGCTATTCAAGAAAAACCACAGGGGGGGGCAAAATGGCCCCCCCCCCATCAGGGCGCGGGTTAACACTCGGCGTGGGTTCTGGACTTTACTCCCAACCCGTAGCCAGCGCGCTGGGCCGAGCTCGTAATAACGCTGACCGATTTTAGTTCTTTAGTAGCCATGATGACAGATATATGAGCTACACGTCATTCTGAAATGAAGACAGATGCCTTAGTGGCTACTCTCCCGCCTGCCGGAAAACTCAGGGAGTCGCCTTCGTTTGTGCTCGAAACGCATCGAATAATGCTGCGAGCACAAATCCGTACAGTCAAAGGACTGTGTCTCACCATTATACATCTGACAGAATTATTGATGTCATTTTGTGTCCATTTTTCCAAAAATCAGCATCCCCGAATGTTATCTGTCAATTGTAAATAAGAAACATGTATAGTGCCTACTTTTCTATCCGCGATGGTTTTTTTATTTTTGTTCACCTTTATCATAATACCTAATTCCAATACATTTTGTCCTCAATGCTGCGGTTTCTATTATGGCACAATTGCATATAATTACGAATCATTTGCCAAAATATTGGGCAATTGTTGACTTAGTACGAACAATAATGAACAGTGAGAACAGAAACTGCTCAGCACGTCACTGTATCACCGTCATTGTATCATATTTTATCACCAGCTGTTTGCTCCTGCGGGATTTAAGCGTCATCCTAACCGATTGCAAATGTCGCGCGCCCATTCAGGCTGAAGGTTTACCACGCGCAATTAAAGGGACACTCCCACCTTAACATTAGTTTTGAGTTGAGATAGCCAAATTGGTGGCCATGGCCTGCAAATACCGGTTTGGGCACTCACAACATCGACAAATGCTTTAATTCGGAGATATGGAATTTCAAACTTGCAGTTTTCGGATTCTAAGGGGCTAGTGCATTGGTATGCCCCCTTAGAATTTGTGACGTCAGCGGAGATCTAACGATTTTTAAATCTTTTACTAAAACGTTTGGTAGCACGCGGTGGTATATGCTGCTTTGCGCGCAACAAATGCCGCACTTTCAAATAAAGTCGCTAGGAACAGCGGAGATCCCAAAAAGTAAACAAAAGTAAAAGTCTAATATCTTGAAAACCGGTGAATATTTTTCGATGAAATTTGGTAGATATTCGTTTTCGCTCTTTCTGAACCGAGCGACATCACTTTCGTGCCAATTCATTAACTTTTTTGAAGGTGGGAGGGTCCCTTTAACAACAATATTCTCGGACCTGGAGCGGCCAAAGGTCAATACGGCTCCCCTGAATTTGAAAACTTATGCAGTGAAAAAGGAGGGATGAAAAATGTATCACCAGTTGCCTTACTCACTCACTGAACTTTGTTCCTTTAGAATGTCCCATTTGCTCACGTGTGCCGCATAGAAAACGCATTAATGTTGCCATTTAAGGTTCCCCTTGCTGCGCTACATTATCAAGCTCCCGTCTGAAAAACCTGATCGATCGATCTCCCTCCAGTGCCGGTCGCATTGAGCGGCCGTGCCGCGGCGGCGGGACTTGCCTGCAGTGACTCCCTGCCTATTCAACAGCTCTGCCGCCGCGTCTGGCAGCAGAAGCAGGGAGACCGCGCCGCCCCACGGCTGTGTTGATTGGAGGCCCGCTGCCCAACGTGCCGCGAATACGAGGCCCACACTGTGGATACCGGAGCTGGCCGACCCAGCGCTGGACAGCGGGCAAAAACGGCAGCCAAACAAAAACACAAATGGTTATAGAAGGTTCCTAGAAATGATGCCGCATAAAAGTTTTACACCAAAGTTGCAAGGATTGTAATGCTGCAGCATAGACCTAAGTGGGCTGCAATGCTGCGCTAGCTGCAATTGCATTTTATAAAACATTTTCAAAATAACTACATGTTTACAGCATATTGCTCACGTTGACATTAGCTATGAAACACCACATTGTGTCGTGAACAGAAAAGCAAAAGCAAGAGCTATGCAGACACGCCGTGCCGTTGTCCGGCCTATGAACTCCCCCACTCCACGCCCCCCCCCCCGTCCACACGTGGCACGCTCGGGGTGAGTTCATCTGTATGTGGAGGCGGCGTCCGGAGAGGCACCTCCGATGACAGCCGGTCCGGGCCGCGCCGGAACCGCGCCGCACCAAATTGCATTCCGGCTCAGCCATTAGGCGCATTTGAGAGCCACTGACCGGCCGACCGATGGCGCAGCGATGACGAATGGTGGCGCGATGGAACCTGTGCCCGCCGAATACCCGTCACACCCCCTCCCACCCCCACCGGCCATTTCAGGGCTGCACTGATCCGAAATCAATCGTAATCGGTTCAGTGATAATTGGACGGAAATCCGTCGAAGAGGTGCCGTATATGTAGGACGTCGGGCTAATCTACTGCAAGCAGTGAGGCAAAGTGCGCTTCACTGACAATGTTCAATTCAACTTATGAAATGGATTTCACCTAAGGCGACTGTAAGTGCGCGAGTTAAACATGCATTCAATCTATGATCGGCACATTACAAAAATAAATCCTTACTTGTTACAAGCGCGAGCTGCTGTAATGGGTGGAGCTTTTCCAAGGAAGTTGGTGGGGCAAAAAGTCGTCAAACCCACAATGTCCGATTATGAAGTTGAATAAATGGCCACACTGAATCAATTCCCATCATTACAGATATAACCCTCGCATGTGTAGGGGGGTGGATGGACCCCCCATGGTTTTTCGCGAATAACTCGCGTAAAAAGCGGCCGATCGCGACGAAACTTTCAGTACCCTCTCATTGATCAATTTTACACCTACCCTGAAAATTTCATGACCCTGACCCAAATGACCTTTGACCTGTGACCTCTTTTCCGATACCATGTTTGGCCGGAATCGCGATTCCGCGTATGTCGGCTCGCATTAGCCGCGCGTTTGCAAGCTTTTCGTGGTTTCAAACGTTCAAACATGTGATTTGATGTTGCTCCCATGCATTAGAATGGGTGTCAAGGTCACCTGAAGGTCAGGTCAGGTCATTGACCTTTGGTGACCTCGGGTGACCTCGGTTCACTTTTTCGAGTTTTACATGTTTCTAGGCTAGTTTTTGGAGCTGAATTCGAATTTAGCAACCATTTGAACATTTACGAAGTAGTTTTGGTGCCTTCGTAACATGCTACGAAGCTGTCAGAGGCGGTTGACACGTACTACGAATACCCGTCACAACCCCTACTGGTTGACCTGACCTGACCTGACCCGACCTGGTCTAAATGCTTAAAGACATTATCTGTGATTAAAACTAACACGATATTCGTGATCAGCACCCCGAAAAACCCCTTAGCCGCCACACTTTACGACTTTCTAATAGGTCCCGATTTTCCCGACTTTGGGTCATTGACCTGACCTGGAAGGCAACCAATGACCTAGGACCTTAAAATTGGGTATCATCGGCTTCCTCTCGTCACGGGCAACACGCTCGTTTTTTCCGCGAAGCTCTAGCTCGATCAGGGGCCAAACGGCAAGAGGGGTCCAACCGACCCCCCCCCTACACATTAGAAGCTGGCAAACGCCGCACACATGCGAAGGATAATATTGTGCATTAAACAGACATTCCAAAGCTCTTCAACGCGAAAAAGATTAATTTGCAAAGCAACAAAGCCTTAGAAATCAGCTAAAGTTGGTGGGGCAAAACGCTTATTGGTGGGGAAAAATGGTAAGCTGATGAGGCAGCCGCCCCCACCAACTGTGTAAGAAGCTCCACCCCTGGCTGCTGTAGTTTCATCTGTCTCATGCTACGAGAAGAAAAAGACATTAGTGGATCTGACGTAATCGGATTATCCTTTTTGTGGTTGCCAAGGTAGGGCTTTGCGTTAGTCTTGATCAATTACGAAACTAGGTAAAAATGATGTGCGGGGTCAGACGAGAGTCCGGGTAGTAATCTTAGTCTATAACTTATCAGCTATTATAAGACGTACATTATTTTAAACAGCGTTCACCCGTCACCGTATAGGCTACAGCCACATTCAATAATTATATTCTGAAAACTGCCTTATGACTATATCTGGTAGCCCCATAGCAACAACCGCCTATTCCGACATCATTTGCCTACCCGTGCTGATGCATGGATCTGCAAATGGATTACGATTCGCAATAGCATTCCCATGAAATTCCAAACACCGACATTCTCTCGGCGGATGCCACTCTCTTTCGGCTCTGACTATGATGTAAGTACACCGCAGCCTCGGAGGGCCTCACGCGAGTGTGCGTGCCTGCCTTCATCGGACGATGGTGCGCCACTGAATAAATACCATACAGCCGGGTACCAGTAGCGTCGCCATAAGTCGTCGGCAGCCGGCCGGCCACCTCAAAGGCACGTCCTCGCCTATCGATCGAGTCTTGTGAATGACTTCCAAGTCGGTTGGAATATGTGCGCGCTGCTTCGGGTGGATTTTAATGGAAGTACATGGTGCAAAGGATTGTGCAGTGATGGCAAACTGCATAACTAGATAAAATTATGGGGATGGGAGTGAAAAAATTATGAGGTGGAGAGAGAGAGAGAGTGTGTTGAAAATCAAAATGAAATAAATAGGGCCGGCTCTCTGGTTTGACTTTAAAAAACTTGAATATATGAGCACTTCAATTATATTGGTGGCGGTGGTGGCAGCAGATAGCACACTGGCGGTACACGACCTCACACGGCGGCGGTGGCGACAGAACTCAGAACGAAATACGACAACAAAGCGAAATCGGCGCGGTTAGGAAAAATATTCGTGAAGGATGCAGGGGTTACCAAATGGGCTGCCATAGGTAAAATAAAATGACGAGGCGTAAAGGAAAGGTAGGATACAACACAGTAACGGTGGAAAACAAATACAGTACGGTAACATGAGGAGAAAAAAAGGTCACAGGGCAGTAACGAATAGCGACATACTCCCCACTTTCGAAGTGAGCCGTCACTTCGAAAAGTCTCCTCACTCGGCACAGTCACTTTTTCGGCATTCGCCTCGCCGACGCTCACTTCACTCAGACGCCTCTAGTCTCAACAGTTTGTTAATCGGGCGGCGGGTAAGTCGCCCTCTTAGCACGATACTCGCCGCGCGAGCGCGGCCGTCCGCTCCAGACAGGAGGGACACCACGCGCGCCAGAGGCCAGCGACCACGCGGACCTTCCGCGTGCACCAGCACAATCTCTCCGACCTCGGGCAGCCGAACCGGACGGCCGCGCCGAGAGAAGCTCCACGTGCGTAGAGTCTGCAGGTACTCTTTGGTCCATCGCTGAACCAGGTGCTCGCTGACCAGCCGCTGGTGCCGCCAGCGCCGACTCAGGCTGTCCAGCTCGTGGCCAGACGGAGAGAGCACGCCACGGATGGACGTGACCCCGAACAACAGGTGCGCGGGCGTCAGCACGTCGTCGTCACCTGGGGTGAGAGGTCGGAAGTTCAGTTGTAACGCCAACTCATACAGGGTGACTGCCAACTCCTCATGGGTAAGATAACACTGGTGCAGGGTAATGCGCAGGGACTTCTTGGTTATCCCGACCAAACGTTCCCAGAAGCCGCCCCACCAGGGCGCCGCCTCGGGTACAAAGCGCCAGGTCACAGCTGCAGGTAGGTGCCCGAGCAGGGCATGAAACGTTCTGGCATTGTCACTCACAACTAGCGATGGCGTGCCACGTAGCGCAAAGAAGCGGCGCAAAGCCAGCTTGACGTCAGCGACATTCTGAGTCTTACACAGTTCGAGATGCACAGCTCGCGACGAGGCACAGGTCAGCAGCAGTACCCATACCTTGTCGCCGCCCTTGACGTACATCGGACCGAAAAAGTCCACACCGACCCGGCTGAACGGACGGCTGGGCTCCGTCCTGAACAGGGGCAGCGCGCCATCAGCTGACCGGTACGGCGCACCCCGGTACCTCCGGCACCTGAAGCATGTACTGACCACACGATGAACAGTTCGTCTCCTCACACAGTATTCACCAGACAGCAGTGCCAGTGTGGTGCGGGTACCCTGGTGAAACGATTTACGGTGTGCATCATCCACTATCAAGGTGGTCAGATGGGCAAACTCAGGCAGAATGATCAGAGCAGGTTCGTGAGTTCGCGTGACAGCTTCCAGGACACCATCTGCGTTTAGACGAGGTCTGACCTTCTCGAGTCGCGAGTTGGGTGGCAGCGGCGCGCCTGCCGTCAGCGCCTCCAGCTCCGGCGCGTAGGCGGCACTCTGCGAGACCCGGATCCAGAACCGCAGCGCCTCCCGGCGCTCGTCGGGCGTCAGCGCTCCACTCCTCCTCTCCGTGCGCTGGTGCCTGGCGTTGTGCGCGAAACGAAGAATCCACGCGGTGCGGTTCACTGCCTGCTTGAGATGAGAACACCGAGTCACATCAAACGGTCCACGCATGACGTCCGGAATCGGATCAGGGCCACGCCCTCGTCTCACGGTCACGACCTGACGTCTGACCTCGGGCCTCGTCTCTGCTTCGGCTTCTGCTGAGGGAGGCGTCAGTAGCACTAACGAGGCATCATAGTCAGGCGGACTCAAATCAAATGGTGGACCCTTCCACCACTTGTCACAGGCGATGAGAGAGGTCAGCGTTACCCCTCTCGTGCCTATGTCAGCGGGGTTATCAGAGCCTCTGACGTACCTCCACTGGTCGGCGGTCGTCAACTGAAGCACAGTCTTCACCCGGTTCTCCACGAACATCTTGAGAGGCCGCCTCCGGTTGAGCCAGTGAAGCACGTCGGTCGAGTCGGACCAGTAGGTGACTGTTGCGCTCTCCAGATGCAGCGCGTTCTTGATGAAGTCCATCAACCTGGCTCCAACAACAGCGGCCATCAGCTCCAGCCTGGGGATCGTTAGATGTGGAGACAGGGGGGCCAGCCTACTCTTCGACATCACCAGGGCAGGCTCCCCACCCTGGACCACATACACCACCGCACAGTAGGCGGTCCGAGACGCGTCACAAAACACGTGAAAAGTCGCTCCGGACTGATCGTCACGCGCTCCGGCTAGGCGAGGGAACCAGATCACCCTCCCCGGCGAGTCTCTCCACCAGGCTCGGACCTCGGTCTGCAGCTCCCCACTCAGGGGACTATCCCATGTGCATTGAGCGTCAAGCCAGGTACGCTGAAACAGGGCCTTCCCCCAGATCAGCCACGGCGTCACCACGCCGAGCGGATCAAACGGTCTACTCACAGCAGATAGCAGCTCAGTCCGGGTGCCAGGGCAGGTCACCTGTGGCACGGTCACGGCCAAACGATCCGGTCTTGTGCTCCACAGTAGGCCGAGCACCTTCTCGTCCTCAGTGTCGTCACCAGACATCCTGGTCTTGTGAAGATCCATGGAGGCCTCGCTGAAGACGTCACCCATCTTCGTCAGTCCGGCCTCTGCCTCCGCCCTCGTACTGAAGGACGGGCACATGTCGTCCATGTAGACGGAATCCTGAACCTTCTGCAACAGAACAGGTTCATCGCGCAGACACCGGCGGACGTGCTCAGCGATAGTGCACAGCAGCATGTAGGGCGAACAGGTGAGTCCAAACGGGACCCTGCGAAACCTCAGCCGCTGGCCCGCCCACAGCAGCTGCACGAACTGACGGTCCTCCTCAGTGAGTACAATCTGATGGAAAGCTGCACGAATGTCCGTCTGACAACCCACGGCTCCTGAACGGAAGTTAAGTAGCACAGCTGGTAAACGATGCAGCAGGTTCTCTCCCGGCTCAAGGTAGGAGTTCAGGCTCATACCTGCACCGTCTGGCGCTGATCCATCGAACACCACTCGCAGTTTGCCGTTGCGGTGCAGTCCTCGATGCGGTAAGATGAACTCTGATGGCGGACTCGGCAGCGCGGGCTCGATGACAGCGTCTTCCAGCAGCTGATGCAGGTGGTCATCGTACTCCTGGAACTGTTCAACATTCAACTTCTCTGTCATACGGTGAGTCCGGGTCTTCGATAACATCAGGTTAGACACTGGGCGCTGGTCGGACTTCCATACTAGCCCCATCTCATACCTGTTCTCGGTGGCGTTCCAAGTCGGTACAGGTGGGTCTCTCTCGGCGGTCTCCTCTGCGGCGACTCCCACAGCGTCCAGCGTCCACATTCGCTCGACGTCAACCAGCTGACAGCGGTAGGCGTGCCGCTGCCGGGTCGTCTGCTGGCCTGGGGACTGTCCGTGGAGCACATACCCAAACACAGTCTCCACCAGACGGAGGCCAGGATTCACCTCCACCTGGTTCCACAACACCACCTTGTACAGCTGATCACACCCAATTAGAACATCAACAGGTCCGTCACGGAAGTCATCAGCAAGCTCTACACTTGGGGGCAGAGACTGAATGGGTGGTGGAGCTCCCACGGGCGCACACAGCTTATCAGTTCTCCAGAACACAAGCTTGGCCTCACCTTTCTGGTATCCAGTGAGCCGCGCGCTTACTTGGTCGTACTGGTGAGCCTCCTCAACTCTCTCCTTGAATCCGACGCACGCGAAGGTCCCCTGGCCGATTTTCTCGAGTCCCAGCTGGTCAGCCAGTGAAGCCCGGATGAAGGAGGCGTCTGCCCCGCCGTCAATCAGCGCGCGTACTAGACGCACGCCCCGAGGACCAGCCACCTCCACGAGCGCTGTCTGCACGTAGCAGTGCTGCTGGCTCCGCACGCCCATGCACATCCGTCCCTGGTTGGCAGAAAAAGTACCAGCAGCAGCGGGGGGCGGCAATGGTCTGCGATCAGGCATGCGACTCTCAGACACAGCAGCAGCGGCAGGGGGTGACAGTTGTCCGCGATCAGGTACACATCTCTCAGTAGGCATGAGGGCTGCATGCTCTCCGGGCGGTGGGTGCAATGACGAGTGGTGCGGGCCACCACACCACGGGCATCGGGTGCTGTGGCAAGCACGCAGCAGATGGGGACCAAGACACTGGTAGCAGAGCTTAGCTTGGCGCACAACATCCCAGCGAACAGGCACAGTCATGGTGCGGTAGGCCAAACACGCAGCCAGGCCATGCTTACCCGTTCCGCATGCCAGACATACCCAGTCAGGTCCCTTCTTCTGCCTCACGTTCAGCATGCTGACTGTCGGCTTCCCAGGTACTGCGGTAGGTGGCTGCTCACTGGTGGTCCTCTTCCTCCGAGCAGCTGCCTCCTCCCTGATGCTCATCTCCTTCTGCAGGAACTTCAGGAAGACTGTGAGTTCATCAGATGAGTCAGCACTGCATCTCAGCCACTCAATCTTCCATGACTCAGGGATGCACGACAATAGCACAGGCATCAGCAGGACAGCATATGAGTCAGGCAACACGTTCATCGTCTCCAGCGCCCTGACCTCAGAAACTAGCCCATCAATCATGCGGCGCAAGCGGACCAAGTCATTGTCACTGTGCACAGGGGTGGTGGACAACAATCTCTGCATCAGCACCTTAATGCACAAATCTGGGCGATCAAACCTTTCCTTCAGGGTCTCCACAGCCTTCAAGTAGCCCTGGTCAGTGATGGGAAGACCCTGCACAGCCACCTCAGCCTGATCGACGAGGTGCGCCTTCAAGTGCACCAGCTTTTCGACAGGTGCATAAGCAGGGTTGTCATGGACAGATACACAGAACAGGCTCCAGAACTCTGACCACTTTTCCACATCCCCACAGAACTTGGGCAGCTTCAGGTCCAGCTTTCCCCCCAGGTAAGGCGGCACACACTGAGCCCTTCCAACAGAGACCTCAGAGCTCCTTTCCAGACGAGCAAGCACACGCTTAGCTTTGAAAATCTGATCCTGCATATCCTGAACATGCGAGGTATCATCAGGCACAGACAGCTTTGTCAGGCTCACCTGGATCTCGGTCATCAGATCAACGTGCTGCTCAAGGTGGTGTATTGCCAAGGCAAGGTCGTCCTCTTGAGAATTATCACATTCGGCAAGCTCTTTCATCAGTCTGGTTGCCTTACCTCGAGCCACAGTACTTTTCTGTTTAAGCTGTGCCTCACTCTCCATCTTGATATACACAATTCACAAGTCAATCTCAGTCTTGATCAGTCAAAATCAATCAGCAAATCATCAAAGAAGCAAATTTAACAGAAATCAAAAGTCATCCGGCCCGGAGGACTATGTTGAAAATCAAAATGAAATAAATAGGGCCGGCTCTCTGGTTTGACTTTAAAAAACTTGAATATATGAGCACTTCAATTATATTGGTGGCGGTGGTGGCAGCAGATAGCACACTGGCGGTACACGACCTCACACGGCGGCGGTGGCGACAGAACTCAGAACGAAATACGACAACAAAGCGAAATCGGCGCGGTTAGGAAAAATATTCGTGAAGGATGCAGGGGTTACCAAATGGGCTGCCATAGGTAAAATAAAATGACGAGGCGTAAAGGAAAGGTAGGATACAACACAGTAACGGTGGAAAACAAATACAGTACGGTAACATGAGGAGAAAAAAAGGTCACAGGGCAGTAACGAATAGCGACAGAGAGAGAGAGAGAGAGAGAGAGAGAGAGAGAGAGGGGGAGGGAGGGAGGGAGGGATGGAGGGAAAGAGAGAATGAAGGCAAGAAAGAAAGAATAGAGATAAAAGAGAGATACGGAGAAATAATGAGAAGAAGAATTAGAGAGATTATGGGAAAGAAAGTTGCAGAAAGTCAGAAAATAATTACTCTGTGCCTTATTTTTCTGACAACACCATTTTGTTTGTTTCAGAGCCGCGAGTAGAGATAATCGGCGGTCCCGAGCTCTACATCGACAGGGGGAGCAGGGCCAACCTCACCTGCGTCATCACAAAGGCGCACAAGGTGCCGAAACACGTCCGGTGGACGCACGACAACAAGGTAAGATGTAGGCTACAGCGACAGCCCCATAGCCTGCACTTCTAATCTTGCACCTCTAATATCTCGCCATCTTTGTCGTCACTCGTCCGTTCACAAAGACCGAGTGGAAGGCTGGTCGCTGTATCATTTCTCTGGCTTCACTGATCAGGTCGGTTTCGTCACTTCTGGGCTTTGCTCGCAGAATCACCTGCCTCGGGCAAGCGGAGCATTAGCACAGGCCTGATATGAGCATGTCGGCAATGTGTTGCAATGATGATATGTCGTGTTTTGAAAGCCTGGCTTTCCTCATCCCTGGGCATATTGGTGAACGGAACTGCGGCCTGCGAGTGACAATGTATTGCGTTCTTCCTCACTCCTGGAGTCCTGGGGCATCCATAATTCAGGCGAGCTCATTCTTTAACCCTCGCCCGTAAACGGCGATCTGCCACCTTCGCCCATGCAGGGGGGGTTGGTGCGACCCCCCCTTGGCGTTTGAAAACGAAGCGTCGTAAAGCTTAGAGGAAAAGACCAACGGATTGCTCTCGCCGAGATCTCGCGATTGGTGGTATATTTATTGGTCCTAGGTCAACATTTGACCTACTTTTGACCGGTCAAAGGTCAAATTTTCGGAAAAATATACTTTTTTCAACTTTCGGCGGCGATTGCGGCAAAACGGTGGGAGATATCGACTTGAAACCTTCACTATCGTGTTCCTTGATCAATTCTCTATCGTTTGGTATGTATTTCGTTTCCCTAGCTCTAAAAATGGCGCGTTGGGAGCGCCGGAAGTCGGCAAGGTCACAGTCGGCGGCAGAAATTCGAAAAATCAAAATTTAAATTTTTGAAATCTGATTGTAGTTTTGGATTTGGAAGGTCCATTTGCTCCCTATAGAAGCTAATATTGCTGCATATTCCCATTGAGGTGACAAGAATTAGCAAAATAGTGGTTCGGGCGCTTTTCAAAAATAGTACCGGACGCTGTTCCTCTTGTGACGTCATAGCTCCGTGACCTGACCTGACCCGGTCAAGTTTCTTATACCATATGATATCCAATACTTGCCCCAACATGCATGGGAAGTTTCATCACGATCCATCAACCGATGTCCGTACCACCGGCAGGAAACCTCGGGCGTTGGCACTCAGTTTGTGAAAATCCGGCCGGAGGCTGTTCCCTTTGTGACGTCATAACTCCGTGACCTGACATGACCCGGTCAAATTTTTTTTATCAAAAGATGCGCAAGGTTTGCCCCATAAGGTAACCAAAATTTGGCGGCGCTGCGCGCCGCCGTTTTTGCACTATTTCCGAAAAACCTCAGGGGGGGTTGCACCAACCCCCCCCCCTACATGGGCGAGGGTTAAATGTTACACGGTATGCAGCAACAAATCCCCACTGCCTTTTGCTGCATTTTTCGGTCCTGCAGTAGTTTGCAATGGTAGTAAAGGTCCCATAAAGTCACATCAGCCAACATCAAGCAGGTTATGATTAAATAAAACGCGAGAAAACAGTCCAATAAAACCAGGGAACGAGTCTAATACCTTCATACTGACAGTTTGATCACAGGTCAACGAGTACCGACTGTCGGCTGAAAACTCATAGAATGCATCCCAGTTCATCATATTAGACTGTGATGAAGCCGAAAATTACAGATCACCATAGGAAAGGAATAGTCATAGGAAAATGGTATAAAAGAAACCCCTTGCTCGTTACCTGCGTCCTAACATGACCGTTACATCATCGATAGCAAAAAAAAAGCGATTCAGCACGTGTAATAAATCATATAATAATATAATAAAAAAATCATATAGATAAAAGGACAAATTTAAATAGGCACATGTTTAAATTCAATATAAAAGTAATGAACCTATTGCAGCGTGGACAAGCAGATGTACCAGCTCTGCTACAGTTAACAGCTTTCGTGATCCTCTGACGTTCAATTTGTGCCTGAAATTGCCAGCTTATGTCTGCTGTTGATCATCTTTCATAGAAGTTTGTAAATCGGATTTACCCAGTACCCAGCTTTCTACACCTGCCGTCGAAATTGAGCAAGACTGCAATCTATCGTGTCCACATACCGACTTTCTGTCGAAGTGCATGCGTCTCTGCTGCTGCTTTCCCATGTCACCGGAATTCCAATGACCATCACACACCAGCACCATCCATCGGTCAAAGAACATCGGCCATTTTAAGCAGGGCGCGATGGCGCTATTTTTGTCTGTCAGTGACAAAATGTTGCGCCCGATCGCGCCATAAATCGCACCAGCGATGTGTCCACCGCAGCTGGGCGAGCGCTAACTGATGAGTGGGCCCTGCTAGTTGGCGAAACGCCATCCATTTCGGCTGAATATCGGCCCCGGCGGCGCTGGCATCCATTGGATGTGCGTTTCTCCAGCAACAAAGACATTTGGCCATGTGAACATGTCGATCGGGCCACCGTGCCGACGCGTGCATTTGTTTGATGGGTGGGTATATGCGGGTATATATCTCTTGGCCCCGACAAGTGGAATTGAGATATACGGCTTCAGTGTCAGGATGCCCACTCCCATCGGGCGGGCCGTTTGGGTCCGGGCTGGCAGCAGCATTGGCTGAATGCTGGATTTGTACTGCAGACTGCTGTGGGTGTGCTGTGTCTTGCGAGACACTTACAATCAAAATAATGTATATCAGAGTTGTCACTTGTCACATTGCCTTGGTCATGTATTGACCCCCCAAATCAGCCAAATTTGTATGCTTTTGAAAAACGCCTAACACAGAACACACATCTACCTTCTTGGACAAAGAACCAGTACATCATTTTTAAATTTGGGTGTTTTTTTTTAGCTGAATTCGGCTGGACTTGGTAAGTTAGTTATTAAGTCATAACCAAGATATCACCAGCAGTGTCTCCCACGCGGTAACTTCACGTCTGCAGCATTAGAAAAGTTGCATGCAAACTTTGTCTCTGATATACCAATTTGTCTCATTCTTCAAAATCAAAGCAAGTTTGTTAAGAATTTGCATATCAGAGGCGTCCGTTGGAATGCAAATGGTGGCATCAAAACACTGCGACGCGCACAAATGGACATCATTTGGTCTACGAGAACTTGGCTTTATGTGGACTACGCCATTCAACGCTCGCAGAGATTCAGCGACAAAAAAAGAACGAGCTGGTAATTCACCTAAATATTGTAAGCAGAACGCGCCATTCGCTAAGAACATTGCTGTCCTCGTATACCGTGCATTAGATGTTAAAAATCATATGTTTTATACCAATTAAGCAAGTGGAAAATTAACCAATAAATAGATAAATCAATTTTAGGCGTTATAGCATTTGCTGTTTACCATAAACAATATTTGCTATAATCAATTGACCCTAAACGGTGCTATGATGTTATCAACTAAGTTTTTAATAAACTACTGGTCATAATGGAAATCAGATGGATTAGTAACCTTTTGCTCATAACTAATGTAAACCAAAAACAAATCCAAAATATATTTTCGGTGCAGTCAAAACTCGTAACCGTAGGAAAGAAGATCAGGGACATCAACAACCCTCTGCCAAAAGTGACACTACCTACATAAGTCTCCCCTATGTTGATGACAGTCTGTCAAACAAAATTAACAGCATAGTTAATTTTCAGCCCAACCCTGGCTGAAAAGTTGACGAACTCAGCCCTGGAGAGCCCACCATGCCCATCAGGCAACAAAAAGTGTCAATGCTGTATGTCAGGAGTAAAGGGAAAATGTCACACTAGGAACGCTGTGTACATGGTAACATGCCTACTGTGTAACACAGAGACTTTCTACATCGGGGAAAGCAAGCGTAGTGTGAGACTTCGATTTAACGAACATCTCCGAGATGCAAAAAACAAAACTAAAAACACACCATTTGGAGAGCATTTCACCCGAGCGCACCCAAACGTTCAAGTGACGGAAGGCGCCCTTTCCATTTCGATTCTCCAGGTCTGCAAAGACATGGCAGAGCTAAAGATCACTGAATCCTTAGAAATTCGCAATCGCAAACCGGCGCTCAACATTATGACATCATCTTGGACGCTGATCAAACCTGTGCCCTACTCTGAACTATGAGTACATAGTAAATGCCACCTTCACACACATACACACCCACACCCACACCCACCTATACACTTGCACCCCCCCCCCACACACACACAAACACATTCAGTTGCGCAAACAGGCATGAACTTGAACATATTTATTTACACTTGAACACACACACAGGGCCCACTCTTTATGTTATAGGCCCATTGAAGAGTACGTGTCTGTATTTTGTATGCACTACACACCATTTACGAAGTGTTTGATGCTAACGTATGTGAATGATCTTTACTTGTTAGATACCGTGTGTCTGCTACATACTGATATCGCTCATTTAGACCTGTACGTGATACATATGTATGTACCATATATCATAGCGATTTGATATTATGCTGTCCAAAGTTTTCCAGTATCTAATGTCTTATGTTTGATGCCTTCAAAAATCTGGATGTTTCATATGAATGTGATGCGTTTTCTCGGAAGTAGCTTTATTAGCGTTGCGAGTGCGTACTTACTTATCATGATTTAAAATGTGTCACTCTTTCGTGTTTTTGTCATTCCACTGAAGAAGGTCCAGCACCGAAAATATATTTTGGATTTGTTTTTGGCTTACATTAGTTATGAGCAAAAGGTTACTAATCCATCTGATTTCCATTATAATCATAATCATGCTAAAAAAAAACGTTTCACACCATTCAACTACTGGTCATGTGCAAATAAATGACCGCTTCACCATATTGCCATTCCATTGCTATTGCTCTAACTTTCCGCAGCCGTTCTGACCTCTGACTGCCTACCATTGAAATCTGACTTTGACCCCTGCTTCACACCTGATCTGACATTTAACCCCTGCTTCACACCTGATATGACATTTGACCCCTGCTTCACACCTGATCTGACATTTGACCCCTGCTTCACACCTGATCTGACATTTGACCCCTGCTTCACACCTGATCTGACATTTGACCCCTGCTCTTGACTTGGTCTGACCTCTGTCCCTTGCCCGGGAGCTGTTCTGACCTCTGACCTCTGACCTCTGCCCCACAGTTGGTGCAATTTGACCGGGCACGGGACGGAGTCAACGTCAAGATATCTTACGAGCGAGATCGCACGATCAGCTTTTTCAGCATCGACCGGGTCCTGCCGTCTGATTCGGGCGCATATTTCTGCGATCCTGATGGCCTCAGTCAGGTCAAAGTCATCCTACACGTACTCAACGGTAAGTGATCAGCTCGAAAAGCACAACACCAAACGTGCCACACAAACCTCACTCACAGAATTCATCCAATCAACACGGCGTATTTGCTTTCAGCCTCCCTGTTCCATTTGGCTCTCGGGCTGCCGTCAGGTAGGCCCATCAGCGGCGCTAGAACAACACTTTGACAAACAGGGGCCGTGACGGGAGCCATTCTCGTCGGGGCGCCGCCACACAGCAGCTGAAGGTCTCCATAACAGCCGAGCTGGCTCCCTGTCGACTGAGAATCAACAAGGAATGATCCGTGGGACGCGCCGGTGGGCCGGCTGGTAGGTCCCAGGCACTTCCAGGGAGCAGGTTGCGGGGTGGTTGGTGTAATGGATGTTTAGTGTTTGTTTGGAGATACCCTTGGATGTTCAGTTATTTTATGACGGAGGGAAGTTATGATCGCGCTGCTGCGTTAGTACTCAATCATCGGACTTGACGAACTCAAATTGCGCCGTAAATGAGAATTGTTGTCACTCTTTCCCAAAAGTGGTGTATCCACCCATCTCCTGGTGGCTTATCGTTTTCCTTTACGGTGACTCATACATTTGTATCACGCTACCAGGCAGCATCGGTCGGTCTGACCGTCCTATCCGCATCTATATATTGTGCAGCACTCCGTGACTCCGGACTCCTGTGACCAGCCAGTAACGATTTATGATAGGATGACGTTCTGCAGTAATAGGTCGCTGATGGGTCGATGATAATCCAAAGTCCATTGAAGGCTCAGCCCGGTGTCGTTGCAGTCCATAAAGTGCGCAGGTATGACGTGCATTGGCAATCAGCAGCGGCGGCTCGACCAGCGCTTGGCCGCCGGCGGCTCGGCCGACATTGATTTTGCTCGCCGGAGCTGTGCGATGAACAGAACTGCAGTCGTTTCAGGCGTGCTTCAGTCGAGGGGCTGCTCGATGACTTCGGGCGGCCTCGCCTCGAGTGCGCTGCATTACGGACGTTCTCAGTATACTTGTTCTCCAATGCGCTTAGCGAAATGACTTCCCAACGTCTGGCGACTAGGTTCGCAGAGCGAGGATGGAATCTACCCGTGGGAGACGAGCATGTTGCCGGAATGGATGACTGAGGCGGACTCAGCAGATATTGGAGCCGTAGCTGACTCATCACAATTCACAGCGCTTTTTGTCTTTACTTTCAGTGCCAGATGACATCAGCTTTTGTTTTGTCGTAGCACCAATAATCGTAACATCAAGACATCATAAATCCCATGATAGTAGGTACTGCTTTCTCACGAATCAATACAATACAAATACTCAACGGTCACCTCGGCTTTTTCTTGATAGTAAATATGACGCATAGACCTCTGTACAACTCTCAGTGCACAGATGTCTATGTATAGCTATAAAGTGCATTGTAGACTTTCCGGAAAACATTTGTACTTTTTCCAGCTTGTTTTGACTATGTCATCCGAAAACACATTTACGACGCTGCACAATCTTTTATAAGAGAAGGTTACCCGACAACATCTGCTTCGTAAAGTGATGCACGAAATTTTTGCCTACTTTCCTTATTTCTTTTTGCATTTATGAAGAGTCAACTAATTTTGACTAGACATCGCCTACATGTAAATCCTTTCATGGCCTGCTCGGCGACTACCCGTATTTAGCGGCTCACTGAAGCATGAAATGATGCTTTCAGAGCGGACGCCTGTGCTAAGCGCCTTTAGGAGACTGTCGACACACTGTATAGCTCTGAATAAATGGCAGCTCATATTCAGAGACAACGTGCTGTGCTTGACAACACATGTCAAGTTTTTATATCGTTTGCTGTAAGAACATGAAGGCATCAAGACAAAGTGAAATGTCAAACGATAAAACTTATTTTGCATATGCTGCCATCCGTCTTATGTCGGAAAGCAGCCATTGTCTCTCTCTCTCTCTCTCTCTCTCTCTCTCTCTCTCTCTCTCTCTCTCTCTCTCTCTCTCTCTCTCTCTCTCTCTCTCTCTCTCTCTCTCTCTCTCTCTCTCTCTCTCTCTCTCTCTCTCTCTCTCTCTCTCTCTCTCTCTCTCTCTCTCTCTCTCTCTCTCTCTCTCTCTCTCTCTCTCTCTCTCTCTCTCTCTCTCTCTCTCTCCTCTCTCTCTCTCTCTCTCTCTCTCTCTCTCTCTCTCTCTCTCTCTCTCTCTCTCTCTCTCTCTCTCTCTCTCTCTCTCTCTCTCTCTCTCTCTCTCTCTCTCTCTCTCTCTCTCTCTCTCTCTCTCTCTCTCTCTCTCTCTCTCTCTCTCTCTCTCTCTCTCTCTCTCTCTCTCTCTCTCTCTCTCTCTCTCTCTCTCTCTCTCTCTCTCTCTCTCTCTCTCTCTCTCTCTCTCTCTCTCTCTCTCTCTCTCTCTCTCTCTCTCTCTCTCTCTCTCTCTCTCTCTTTCTGAATTGATCAATCAATTAGCTCTGAAAATGAGGTGAGAAAACGCATGACAAATACCTACAGAGACATTTAGGATGTCTGGAGGAATTAAGAAAGGTTGAGTCAGTTTCACCCAGGGGACGCACTCGGCAGGAATTTAAAAGAACTGGCACAGTGAGGCGGAAAGAAAGAGCTAAAGGAAGGGAAGTGCAAAGTGCATAACTGATGTAGATGTAGATGTAGATCGGGGTATAGCCTTTGTAACGGCATCCCTTGTTTCTTCACTGTCACTTTAGCCATGAATATGGATGCTACGACTAAGCAGGTTGACTAAGCAGTAAGCACTAAATCCCGAACTATAAGGGTAGGCACTTCACCGAACACACTTCGGCTTGGTGTAGCAAGTATGGAAGGACTAACTCTTCAAATGTTCCTAGGTCAAGCGATCAGTTCCCCGATGGTTAAGAACGGGAGAGCTGATCTAGATCGAAGGTAGGGCGAATTTTCGGCCAGCCCGCCGGCAGACTTCCGTGCAGACAAAGCCGGCGCAGCGTGCCGACCAGCGCGGCGCTGATGGCGCTGCACGCGCGCCGTTTTTGTCTCCTGCGCCGATTGATCGAACCAGCGACGGGCCGGGGTCGTATGCGACGCCCCTCCGAACCGGAACACGGCGAGCTTCGAAGAAAGCTGATTTGGCGTCGCCCCGGTTGTAGGAAGTAGAGCTACGGTATTGCAATAGGATGAACAACTTTCCGAATCAATTAGGATCGGTTGTTCTATCAGCGACTTAAAACGGTTAGTCATATGTATTGCATATTCTACTGATATAGATCGGCTCTAAGAAATGAACTTGACATATTATTCACCGTCATAATCCTAGAAATCCCACAATTTGTGTATCATGTTTTTAATAGATTTAGTCAGAAGTCAGAAACTTTTGAGTGGAAGATTTCACAAGGACAGCGCCCCTGCTGAGCGAAGCTTGTTGCGTTGGCCCTGCCCTCTACCCTCTGATCGCGCAATTCCGGTTCTATGGCAGAATTTGTAGTCCAAAAATAAACGTGCGCACATAGCCACGCACGGCCGGTCCCCTTACTGATTGCCTGGCTACGGCCTGCCACCAACCGCAACCATACCTGTCAGGAGGCCCATAAACGTCAAGCGCCCGTCGCGCTTCGAACGCGGACTGTTATAACCGGGAACGCGTGCTCTCACTACGTGGAGTCCAACGCCCTACCAACTGAGATGATGGGTAAAGGTACACATTGGCTTTCCCTAGCGATGAACATTGCTTTGCTGGAAGCGAAATGATATAATGCCTATATTTTTACTGCTTTTAGTTGAACATGTTGCTACGTTATGTGCATCTAACGAAATTTGAGAACTATCACTTCACTTTAGAAGTTCGTATATTTTTTTCAGTGGATACATCAATTTCAGAGAAGCATGAAAGTCACCCTCGAAATAAGATCCCCTCTGCTCAAGGCACTTGTTATAGCTCTGCAGCCAATTCTTGAAGGCCTGCTGGTAGCCCTTCAAAGTGAAGGTGCCTCAGTCACAGCCTCCTTCATCTCCTCCACGTCCTCAAAACGGCGGCCCCTGAGCTTCTCTTTCAGTATGGACTATGGAGAACTTCCCAGAAGTTACGCATTTCATTTCTACACAATTTTGTTCCAAGCATATCCAAACCAATTTTGATTGACTGAGACTTCGCATTCAACTAAAAACATCTGCTGGATACACACATACATCAATGAGGAGCACGTATGCACAATGGTTACATAGCCATGGGTATCCTGAATTCGTCCTGAAAAGTTTTCACCTCCCAAACCAGAGAATGTAACCTACCACGTTAGGGCGTAACTTTGCGTGGACGTGTGGGGAGGCCCAACGGACGTGAGGCGAGTGACTGATATCTTGCACAGCCTGTCATGTCTGATAGCTACGCGGAATAGAGATGCATTTTGGCTCGCTGAGTTTATTTTTGCATTATTTTGTCCATGATAAGCACGTAGCCAATGCGCGCTATGATGTTCTTTTAGGTTAAGCTCGCTGATATTTGCCGTTAATTATGAACAATATTTCATATTTTCCGATAGGACACCTTTATGGAACCATTCATTCACCAACCGTTTCCGGCATGAGCGTCAGCAAAACTTTTCGTCGGTCTGATTAGGAAACCAGCTCACGGCCGGGCATCTCATATTGAAAGGCGTGCCCGATGCCCCGCGGCGCCGGGGGCCGCCTGCTGAGTCTGGGACGAGACTGCAGCGGGGCCGGGGCGGCCGATTGAGGCACGCGACACAGACACCGGGAACTCGAACGGTCACCAATCGACCGGGAACGCAGGCCGACCCGACTGCCCGCGCGGAGCACGGGACCCGGGGAACGACCCGACAGACAGTCCGGCTTTGGACGGCTCGTGTCAATCGTCGATGCTTACATAACCGTATTTCATAAATTATTAGCACCATTTAGCACGCATGCCAATCGTGAGGAAGCAGGTGATATGAGCAAAGCAAATGCGCATTGCATACTGATTGCTACATGATGCAACTGTAATGGTTGTGTCAGTAGTAGTAAACATACATCCAGACACGAACATCACGCATAAAATAATAATGATAGAACATTACGTCCCCCAATCTTCATGCATAAAACCAGTTGTTCACCCTCTTTTCGCTTGAAAGGCTCGCCAACAAAAACCTAAGGGATACAGAAGTTTCAACTTTGGTTAACTGGACTTCGCGTCTTGTTGGACAAAATAACACCATTCGATTTGTCAAAAAAAATTGTATCAGATTTGATAATTATTTTGGTCTTACCAACCGTCTTCAAAATTTGGCCTCGTTTGACCTTACCGTGACCTGACCTCGACATGAACTTCATTCAACTATGGTCCATATCACTGACTGAGCACGCCAATTGAGTCCTACGAGTAAAATGATCCATAGAACATGCACTCACATGCATATCCTTTTTCAATAATTCGTCCTTGTTGACCTGACCTGAAATTGACCTTGACCTTTGCATGGCATTGCATGCAATGCATCCTGTCTTGAGTTGGTAGTCTAAGAACGCGTTCCGTATTATCAATATCACTCCATTCTTCGCCAACTAGGCTCGATAACCAGTAATATAGAAGCTCTAAACCTTGACCAGAACTTGACCTGACCTGTGACCTACTTGACCTTTTTGTGAAAAATGTGCTCAAAAGATCCGTCTTGTTGAGAGTTTTCAATTGCCTTTCCCCAGGGGCGTCGCCGACGGGGGGGTCGGGGGGGTCGCGACCCCCCCACTCGTCAGAACCGGGGGGGTCGACCCCCCCCCCACTTTTGGCGATGCTGAGTATGCTTTTTTTAGCTATCATGTCAGGGAAGTTGGCGTCAGCAACATCAACAAATACAACGTCAGATTCAGAATCGCTTCAAGAGCTCCCTAGTCCCTATTGCTTATAGGTCAATAAGATGTGGGCTAGAACATCAGCATGACAATATGATTCTAGTCCCCTTTTATCCCTCAAATGAGCGAGCGCGTCAAAACTGACCCAAGCGTTCGTCTGATTGTCAAAATAATGGTTGCAGTCGATTCGTCGGATGACGTATCAGTAACTACGAGGTACCTGGCTAGCCTCAGCCCTGCTACCCTCGGACCTGCCTGCATTGGGGAACTGGGGTCAATGGTGGATCCCTCTGGGGCTTTCCTAATAAGACGCGCAAAAAGGAGTACATTGCAACGAAACTTCTAGTGACCTCGAGTTAATGAATTTTACACCTATTTAAAAAAAAATCCCTGATTCGAATATGGATGACCTTGGTTAACTTTTTTGAGTTTTATTTGCTTCCACTTACAAGTGTGGTTTTTGGGGCTGATTTCGAGTTTAGCGCCCGTTTGAACCGTTTGAAGAAGTTTTGATAAATGGTGGTTATGTAACATGTTACGAAGCTATCGTTGGTGGTTGTCAGTCACCCACTCTAGATGGCCGGCAGGAAGCCTGCTGGTCGCCCTGACCTGACCCGACCCGATCTACCCAAAATGCATGGAGTCATCATTTTTGTTCAAGACTAACATCAAACTCGTACTCGGGACCCCGATAACAGCTACGGCTCACTAAGTTCTAGCAGGCGGCCAGATTTTTCCTACTTTTGGGCGTTGACCTAAGATGACCCGGCCAAGACCTTGAAATTGGGCATCATTGGCTTTCTCTCATCACGGGCAGCATTCTCGCTCTTCCACGAAGCTCTACCTCGATAAGGGGCCGAAAGCATGCCTTAGCGTTACGTTGGTAAGCGTTTTACCTTAGCGACCCGTAAAATACGAATAAGCCTACAGCAACACAGAAAGCGTATTCGATAGCTTTTTTAAAGCTCTTTCGCCAACTTCGCCTCAGATATGACTTCGGGTCTATGGCTTGTGTACCATAGAGTCCAAACAGCTAAACGGACGGATTTTGCCCAAACATTTGTTATGTAACAACATATGATTCAGTGAATGTGTATGATATTCATGTTATCACCATCGTTTTTGTTTCGTCGAAACACGTCGCATGGCTTACAATTTGAACTTGAATAGAAAACTTGACATCAGGTAAAGGTCATGACCTGACTAGAAAAGAACCTGCTGCATATGGATCGATCTGTGTTACTGAGCTGAACGGTGCTGTCATCGCTCTACAACGTCTCCATTAAAAGTTGTTGTCGAAAATGTGTTAGAGACCTTTGATGACCTAATCACTGACCTTTACAGTCACCACTGGTCATTAGCTGCACCTTGTCTCTAAAATGAACAAGGTGCCATGGCTACAAAAGTATCTAGCGTTTTTAGCATATTCTGTCAAAGCAGAAGGCATCGTGCTTTTTCCCATATCTTATCATGATTGGTGAGGTCACATACCTATTTGACCTGACTTCACTTCTCGGATGTAAAATCCCAGATCCATGAACTGTTGGCACTTATAATCCCATTCATTACACCAAATTTCAGGTTTATAGGAGTCAGGAGATAATCTATAGGAATGACAAGATTGCAGTTTTAAGAGGCATTAAAACTGAACTTGACATGACATTGTGACCTGACCTCAGGTGACCTGTGCTTGATTTTTATGCACGATGCAAAATTGATGTACAATAAGATATACCGCTGCTTTCGCGGCGCTGCGCGCCGAGGTTTTTCTCCGGGCACACGAAAAAACCGGGAGTGTGGCTAAAAACACCCCTACCCATCAAGACGAAGACCGGAAACCCGACCCCCCCACTCAAAAATCCGTGGCGACGCCCCTGCCTTTCCCCGTCTTCCTACAACCAAACGTTCGGAAGTTAGACGTGTGGTTGAGCTCAGTGATTGAGCATTCAGCATTGTGCATTGCAGCAATGCACAATGCACATGCCTAATGCATTAAAAAACTAAAATCATAGCTTTAAAAAGGCGAAACAAAAAGTTATCTATACATTTGCGCAAGCCAATTACAGCAAAATGCCACCGACTTTCTTTGATCCTGGTTACCTACTGGTTAAATCCGGTTTCTTCAACTGAAACTTTCAACAGCACACAGACTATTTACGACGAATGACATTTCTTGTTGCGGGTTTCAGTGTGGGTGTCACTGCTTTACCGCTGCTCCCATTATGCGCTCCTGGGCTCAAGCGGTCTCGTCTGGATTACCATATTCAGCACCACAGCCCGTGTAAATTACCGTCTGCGCTGCGAAACAAAATCGCCGGCGCCCTTTGCTACGAAAATGTAAATACATGCCACTCGGTGGTTTCTGCTGCAAGCATTATGGGAATTTCTCCTGATGTGCAATGCTAATCATCCATTGTCATGACTTTTTTATTTTCAAAAACAGGGATCGTTTACCTTGTTATACAAACACGTCGGTAGTGCTTTCCAATATATGCCGAGCGTCCAAGAGACAAATAACGAAGTTTTTAGCTTACACTGTAGTGAAAAGAAGCATGGCATTCTAGCGTTGTAAGCAATCAATGCTTATTCTGACTCGTTTTTGGTCATAATTATGTACTGTAGAAAACAGTGGGTACATAGTTAGTTATAACTATTGTAATAACTATAGTTATAGTTATTTCGGCATTCACTGGCTCTCTGCGGCAACGCTGTAGCCATGCGTAATGCTCAGCAATTCACAGCTGAGTCATTGGAATGCGTTGCTCTCATGTTGTACAGTTCTGTTACTGAGTTGTGTGTGGCAACAGGGCAGAGTCACTGAGCTGTACCTCGGAACTGGCATCTCCGGCATGTCCCTGACAATATCCTCTAGCTGCTGCCGATGTCTGGTAACTCAGCTCCTCGTTCAATCACCCGTAAACACAGTGCACACCTGTCCAGCTCCTTTCACGTCAGCCTCAGCAGCCTGCACGCATTGTGCTGTCTCGGTCAGTGAGGTCATCTCTGTGCGGACGGCCGCCCGGCTCCACCCTAGCGACGGGTCCGTCTGGATGTGACAGCCGACGACCGGCTCTGAGTCGGTCCACAGTCCCCAGTGCGGGGCTCCCGCGGGGCTGGACGGTGCCGTAAACATGTCATCAGAGGAGCGCCGGCCGCCGAGAGCGCCACTAATGGAAAGGCCGCCGCCACCGACGGTCGCCGACGGTAGCGACGGGAACGACGGGGAGTCGCAGTGGGCGATGGAGCCGTGATCGTCTCGTTCACAGCTCGGAGAGATCGTCGTGGATGGTGGGGGGAGGTCTCGGAGTAGACTGCGGTAGCCACTGTCGACTCTTGTCTCTTGTCGACTCTTGTCGACTCTTGACGCGATGTCGGTCCAACATCGCGTCGACGTTGGACGACGCGATGTCGGACCGCAACATTGTGTGTCATGGAATGCCTGATGAAGGATTGAGCAGTCGTGAAACGAATAGGTGGCGATTGGCATGTCCAAGTGGATAGTGGATAGCCCGCTACAATTTGCAAATATGCGGCTCTGGCGGAAATGCGCTTTCCACTTCAAAACACCTTATCTTTTGGTGGTTTCCTACAATGCGCACTAGTAGGAATGATACACATTTGCCGCCCAAGAAGCCGCCTTCGAAGTTGTGTTTTCTTTTTCCGATAAAACTTTTAATTCGTATGCTGTACCGTAAAAGTTTGGATCGAAAAATACGAATTTCATGCGGATGGCAATTGGCAGCAGCTATTTTGGAATGCACTTCAGCGGTTGGGTAAGGCATTATTAGAAGAGCAGTGCTTACAGAATGCATTTTAACGTTCTTCCGCCAGCCACCGTTTGCCTTTGCGAATTTATTCGTTGCGCCCAGTGCCCAATGCATCTACCATATTCTCATCACCAAGAAAGTGTTCGTAGTTTCTTTGTCATTATTCAGACTACTCCCTATAGTTGGGATTAGTCTCAAAATAGAGGAAAGTTCCAGCAAGGGATTTCTCGTCTTTAACTAAACTGTGAATAGGTAACTGCGAATGACTCCACGAATTCGACTTTTAGCAGACTCGCCAGCCGCTGCAGTTTCATCTTAGTCGAGGCTTCGCCGTAACGCTAGTTGAAAGCCGCCGGCCGGGCGGAAGCCTGGAGACCACACCGTCTGATATATTTCTGAGCCGTGACAGCTCGATGCTGGGCCTTACGTAAGGTCTGATGGCTGTCTGGTGAAAAAGCAGCGACAGAAGTCGTATGTCAGCGCCGATAAGGTTTTTATCTGTAAAACGGATATGCTGCTGGGAGACCGGTGCCACTCTTCGGTGCAGCTGCCGCGTCTCGTCTAACCGACACTATTGCTGAATCGTCGGAAAAGCGCAATCACCTGTCGGGAGTTATGATAAGACAGCTGAAGCTGTCTGATCTGATCGCCAGCATACTGCTGACATTGATTTGTTTGTACGGTAATAGGGCACGACCTGAAGCAGTCTGGTCGCTGAATTACTGTTCGTTCCACTGAGGAGAGTCGCGGCTGGCTGGTTTTCCGACAAGCTCTTAATCCGCCAGACTGGCCGGCCGGCAGCGCTGGGCTGCCTGTCTGGAAAAACCACGGCAGTCTCGTCTGCGGCCAGCGATTCGACGCCGTTCTAATGGCCGCCTCTGGCCGACACTGCGGCATCTCCGGCGGCGAAAATGTTTGTCGCTCCAGCCGCGCCGTCCGTTCATCAAAAAGGCGGCCGGACGGACGGAAAAGGATGAGCGCCACTTGTTGCCGAAAGCGGCGCGGCGTGCTAAAATGGCCGCAGTGGCTCGGTCCGGTGATTGGAAAGCAGCGCTGCTTTTCCGGTCTCTCGCCAGGCTGGTCCGAAACAGCGTCCGGCGCTGACAGCCCGGCCGACAGCTGCCGACAGCGAAATTCGAGGTCAGCGGCGTCAGGTGGCTCCGTCCAGTAAGCTGGTGCGATTCTGTTTTGTTTTGCTTTGCTTTGTGGGCTTCCGTCAAGATGACGGAGGTGGGTAGTGGTTGGCTGACGTTGAGAGCAGATGATGTTTCGAATCTTTTCTGAGAAATTACATTAATAAAACCAATAAAATGACATTACTTTCAGATAAGTGGCAATAAAGATAAAGTAGATAGTGACAAATCCCACCTCAAGCTGTGACAGCAAACGATTCTTCCACAATATAACGGTCACACTGACACACTGAAAAGTAGCAACCATTATGAGTCGGGAAATGTCGTTTCATAAACGTCTGCTTCTTCGTCTATGTATTTTCACTTCGACGTGGCGTCTTTTTGTATGACGCGGTCACTAACGGCGCTGTCGTTGTGTCTCCGGTCACTAGCAGAGCTGTCGTTCTGTCCCCGGTCACTAACAGCGCTCTATGTCGTCCTGTCTCCGGTCACTAACAGCGCTCTATGTCGTCCTGTTTCCGGTCACTAACAGCACTGACTGTGTTATGTACCCGGTCACTAACAGCGCTGTCGTTGTGTCTCCGGTCACTAACAGCGCTGTCGTTCTGTCCCCGGTCACTAGCAGAGCTGTCGTTCTGTCCCCGGTCACTAATAGCGCTGTCGTTGTGTCCCCGGTTACTAACAGCGCTGTCGTTGTGTCTCCGGTCACTAGCAGAGCTGTCGTTGTGTCTCCGGTCACTAACAGCGCTGTCGTTGTGTCTCCGGTCACTAACAGCGCTGTCGTTGTGTCTCCGGTCACTAACAGCGCTGTCGTTGTGTCTCCGGTCACTAACAGCGCTGTCGTTGTGTCTCCGGTCACTAACAGCGCTGTCGTTGTGTCTCCGGTCACTAACGACGCTGTCGTTCTGTTCCCAGGGGAGCACCCAGCGGCCATGCAGACGGGCGGGGTCGGCCAGGCCGCGGCACCCGTCCTCCTGCTTCTCTCCGCCATCATCAACCTCTACTCGGCCTGCTTCGCTGTGTAGTAGCTACTGCGCTCCGGCCGCTGTGACTTCATATTGCCTGTGGTGCAATATGTGGGGGACTCCACTACGGAAGCGCGTTCCGTGGTGCAATGTGTAGGGGATTCCACTACCAACGCGTGGTCCGTGGTGGATTGTGTGATGGAAACATTGTCGAACTTCAGAGGAAGTTTGGGCGCCCGATAAAGCGTAAACTGATCGGAGAGTGATGCGTTGCGCTCGGTGCATATTCCAACGAACCGATTTACGATGGAAGCTGCGCCGTAAGTCCGGTGAGAATATCGGTGTGCCGCGCAGTCCCTCGTCGTCGTAAGGTCGTGTGCCGACGATGGAATTCATTCAGGACAGCGACGAGTCTCGCTCGGCGTACCGCAATCATCCGCATCACTTCACGAGTGGTTGTGACGCGTGTGATGAGAAGGAACCACAGATCGTGGCCTCAACCGGCGCTAATCGCTCGCTGACCGTTCGCCACGGATTGTGAATATGTGACGTGTGGCTATGAGGTGGGAAAGGCACGTCTTGCTGCTCGGCGCTGGCCGTGAGACGTTCGTGACATTGTCAGCAATTTCTGTCAGTCTCATCCGGTGGCAAACCGTCAGGCATATGTCCGTGTCGTATATTCAATCAGCCCAATGAAACTCACAGCGGCCAGGAGCGCACACACGCATATAGCTGGCGTTGCGCGGTTCGCCGCGTTACGGTGTGCACTTTTGTCTGGTCCAGGATCTCGTACTGTGCAGGCTTTCATTGTGCGGGTGATGTGTGTGCTGCACTGTAGCGTACTCGTTTGTATGTACTCATGTGGGTGGGTGGGCGTTTGTGTGCGTGTCTGTTAAGGACCGGATGTTTGATGATGTGTTCATTTGGAGCGATGTGTGCTGTGACAGGCGTCCAAAGAATGTCTTAATGTGTCTGTATGTACATACTGGCGCAATCGGCGGAGAGACAATGCGCGCAGGGCTTTGATAGGATTAACAACATATCGCCGAGGTTATTAGAATCAAGGAATTGAGCGCTGCACTTACGAAGTGGGCATACTTTAGTATGGAGCACAAATGAAGTAACCGTTTTAGAAAGCTTAAACGTTATTGTTGGATGATTTGGTGCGAGTAACCTGAAATGCCAAAGCGACTCATCATTGATAGAACCGTATCACTTGAAGACCGCAAGTGGTATTATGTAAAGATCTAAATGTATTTGACATTCCAAGCTTGTTAATTGTTTTTGATAGCATTTTTGCGATGAAAACCAGATACTATCGAAGTCCGCGGAAATATTCGTTTACAATTAATGATAACAAAGCTGTAATGGCATTAAGGTACAAGTGTACAGTCATATTTGTTCAGATATATGTCCCATAAAATCGCCATTAACAGCTTGAAAACTGAACTAGAAAATAGATTCAAAGGCTTATACTTCACAGCTATTTGCTGCCCATAATCCATGCAATACCATCACCAATAACCGTGACTTGAAGCGTGATATAATTTATCAGGTATCCTGGGCCATCAATATTCCAGACTAGCGGAAAGCGGTCTTTGGCAAATGTTCAGGAAAGCTCGATGTTAAATGGCATTTCTGACACCTCCCATTGGTTCTGAACAGACGAAATTGCAAAAACGAATGCACACGGAACTGTTGTTTTGCCACCAGTGTGAATGCATACATTCGGTTACACACAATGCGATCGTATTTCGAAGAATAAAATGGAAGAGGTAGGTATTATGGTAAGTGCGAGTGATAGGCTCAGATGCTGGGACATGTGTCTCTGGAACCATGCAAGCCTTCGGTCTTCACTGTTTGCGGTATGTGTTCCAATGGGTGAGAGACTGCAGCCTTTGTTATTACCAAAAAGGAACTACTGTAATTCCATCAGTGAGTGGTGAATTGTTCAAGTAGTTATCTTACTTTGATAATTATCATTCATCAATCAAATCATGCGTTTAGTTGTTGGTTGTTAAATATGTTTTGTCTGTCTATTGCTTCAACGCAGCCATGTCACGCTTATGTAGCGCATGCAGAAGCATTTTCCAAGGTACTTACCTATTGTTCTCGTAAGTACTGCGGTACTATAATTGTGATATGTAAACTGATTTATTCTGATGCTCACATATGGCCTAAGTAGTTCCTAGGTAAAGTAGCATTGATTTGCTTGCGAGGTAGTTATTTACCTGAGGTTTATTTACGGTCGCATATCTATAATTAGTGTCGTTTCCGATGTAATACAGGCGTTTCTAGAAAACATTTCTTGAATGCCCTAAATTCATTGTTCCATCACTCGCCAGCCGTATGAGCTATTTCCTGGAAGTGCCGCATCGGGGCAAATTTGTCATGCCATCTGGATCGCGGGCGATATGGTTGTGCTTTGCATTGTTGTTGTTTTCAATGTGTCACTTGTCCGTCGCGGTCGTGCCTGAATGGGTATGTTTGTGCGTGTGTGTGACATTGTTTACGGTACAAATGTATGAAATGCGTGGTTCGACTTGTCACTCAACGGAACAAATAAAAGCAAAAGGTACGGAAAAGATACACCAGTGGCTGCATTATGTGCGAATGCGATCCCGTATGAGCAAGAGTCATCGCTCAAAGATAATCGCTGGGTTGAGGACGGATACTAGGCAACAGGACTGGTATTTTCAGTTCCCCGCTCCTATAACATCAGAAAACAAACCGTGTGAACGGATATGGCAAAAAGAATAGCTGTGCGGATGATTTCGTTACACCCTGTATCTAGTATGCCACTTGGCAGCGCCTAGGATCACATAACTCATGCGCCGTTTTAGGCTTCTGACAATCACCCATTGCCAGCAGATCTGATACTAGCCTCGCTCTCACGCTACGACACGCGGTAGCACCCGTTTGAGTTAGAATTAGCCTTCGACAGCCGGTCATTTGCTCTATCGCTCCCACCAGCCACGTCCGGCGCTGGATCTCCCCGGATAACGTATTCTTCACACCCTATATATCGGCTGTCTTCCCGGACTTCTCCCATTGGATGGACCGTCAGTGTTCCGGATACGACCGATTTAGGATTGGCACCATCCAAGAAACGACGGGATCAGTGCGAGAGGCTTACCATAGTGAGGTCGTGATGTCACTCACTGCAGCGGGCATCGCATTTTACTGGGACCTTTACAACTGAGGGATTGAAGAGGGTAAAATGAGTGTAAATGGGGGGGAGCAGAGAGAAGGGTGGAAGGGAGTGGGAGTTACTGCATCCGTCAACTCTTGTCGAGCTCTGACACATATGACACGCTGACACATCTGAGACGATGACACTTCTTCCAGTCTCCTTCTGCCTTAGCTGACCGCGAGTTCACAGTTATGTCGTACCAACTGAGAGCCTTGAGTGTCACGCCGACGTTCGGCTAAAACTGGGAAAAGCAGCAACTGACGCCATTCCCGAGGATTATGTTTCGGCGGGTGGCCAGAGCTGTCAAACTTCTCAGTTTCAGCTTGCTTTCCTCTCATATGACACTACCAGACAGCCTAGCGTCTGACCTGTTATTTTGCACGGTTCTGCAAATTACTTTTCAGAATGTTTTGGGCTTTCGCTCTGGCTCCATGAGTCATAGAAATCTGAAATTCAAAACTAAAGTATGAGACTCAGTTGCATTTAAAAATATTGATCCAGCAAAAATTGTTTTATCGTTTTGTTCAACCGCGATTTCAAACAAGCAGCATTTGATGTCCATTCCGACTACCATTCGCGTGCGAGTTAGAGGCGCTCCTTTCTTGATATGCAGGATTTCTATTATGCAGGTTCTGTGGATTACATTTTACGGTGGTCTGAATTTCATGTCGATCCATCGAACTGATACAATCGGCTGTCGGCTTAGACAGCTCCGAAAATGGTCCACAGTGGCAGCCATAGCCTGATCCCAGCTCAGACGGAGGCCTGGCTGGAAGACGTAGTTAAGTCCTTACCAATTGATGATACCTGCCTTCGTTCTGTCTGAGGGTATTGTGCAAATTAAACCCACACACACGTTCTTGTCACAAAATTATACTCAAGCGAAGGTATTCACAAAAATGGTCCAACATGCCAGGTCGATATCAGAATTGATACAAGTCGGTATCAATTTTTTTTTCAATTTTGTCCTGATATAAACGTAAAAGCATTATTGATCTAGATCTACCAAATTTCAACAGGTGGGTCCACCCATACCCTGTAAATTTCCGTTTCTATTGTGTCATAAGAGCCAATCGGCAGGAGTTGCCCGGGTGGTCGTAGCAGCTGCCTCCTCCCCCCCCCCCCCCACCCCCACCCGGCCGTCTGCGTTATCAAAAAGGCCTTGGCTAGGGTTAACAGCTGACGAGACGATGTCAGCACTTTCGAGATACAGCTTTGTTTAACCTATTTCGATGTGAACGAATTTGAAAATAAACATTGAAATTAAAGATAAACTTCAGGTACCAAGAGCAACTAGACTTCCGTGCATTCTTTCTCTTTGACTTACCAACAAAATTGAAATGACTGCCGTGGCGAGCCGTGATCAAAGATGCATGTCAGAACTTTGACAAGCAATCTATATTTACATTGCACTGTAGAACTTTCCCTAGTGTTTCAACAAGTGCATTCATCATCTCCATGGCTTTCAAGTAAATAAATATATTTTTTTTCAAAACAACTAGCAATGAGCCGATATTTTACAAATAAGTTTTCAGTCCTTAGATCCAGGACTTTGAGGACTTGGATTTGGACTTCAGTATGCATACTCCGTGCTCTTAAGTCTCAGGCACCAAAACATTTACGACTGGTTAGAACTGGCAGCAACCCGCGCCCCAGTGGCGGTCTCAGCCAACTTCGCCCTAGTGGGGGGGGGGGGGCATATGTTACCACCCACCTCTAACTCAAAAACTAAGAGGGATAGAAAGACGCGGTAAAAAGCAGTCGATAGCTCTCGATGCGTACGTTTGAAAGTATTTCAGTCATTTTTCATCTTAGAGCAATATGGGGGTCACCAAAGGTCATCAAAGGTCAGAATTTGCGAATTGTCATTATATTTTTCAGAAAACATGCCAATATCTCAGGAACTATGATAGCTAGAAAAACGCTAGAAAAAGCAATCGATAGCTTTTGAACTCTCCTTTTGATAAGGTCATTATCAAAAATGGCCTCAGGTCAACGGTTTAGCCTCCAGAGGGCAAAAACTCCAAAAATAGCTGTTTTAACGAACAGTATTTTTTAACAATAACTTTTGACTCAAAAAAGCTAGGACATTTATATTGCCAGAATCGTGTTGCTCTCGCCGAGACGCGTCGAATGAACTATAATTTGACCTTGAAAGGTCAACTTCAAAATTTGACCTCAGGTCAAGGTGACCGGAAAAGGTCATGTTGCATATCAGTCGATGCGTCTCGGCAAGACAAACACAATGACGCCAACCCCAGCGTTCTATCTTTTTCCAATCGAGAGTTATTGGCAAAAAAAAACTGTTTGTAGCCTCAAATGACCTCGGATGACCTTTCAAGAGGCTATCAGCAAAAAAGACACCTTGGTCGTCACTGGTGGTTCAAATCATTGTAATTCTGAAATATTTGGACTGTTCCTATGCGTACACACGGATCTAGAGGCATTTTCGTTTTTCTCCATTGACTTATAATGGAAAGGTCACGCCACTGACCTGACCTTAGGTCACGCATATAAAAAATCCGAGATATACAAATTGTAGGCACCCATGACATCATGCAATCCACCAAGTTTAAAACCCCTCTGACAAACACTGCAGGCTGGACATGATTGCAAACTTTTTTAGGCTTGGTCAGTTAACTTGACCTGGTGACCTGACCTGACATGACCTGGGGTAAAAAAAATTCACACATTGTCCAAAATTGATGTACCAAAAGCTACTCGAAGCGGCGCGGCGCTACGCGCCGCGGTTTTTTATTTACACGCAAAAAACGCGACAGGGTGGTAACATATGCCCCCCCCCCCCACTGGGGCGAAGGTTAGGTGACAAGATAAGCTTGATTTGTTTTGCCTTTATTGTTTCTATTGCTCTTAACCCTCGCCGGACCTATTGGTTTTCTACATACTCGCCGGCCGAGGGGGGGGGGGCGGGTACGACCCCCCCCCCCCCAATCGCCGTTTCGCCCCTGGTGGAGCTAGCGCGTCGCGGAAAAAACGAGCGTGTGCGCCGTTACGAGACGCAGAGATTGGTACCCGATTTTAAGGTCCTAGGTCAACCGGTGACCTCTGAGGTCAGGTCAAGTGCCCCAGGGCACGGTTCAGTTTTTGGTGAATAACTTCGCAAAAAAGGCCGCAGAGCCGCGATTTTGGCGGCATCGTGTTCGCCTCGCTCAGGCGCGTCGAATGATATACTTTTTGTTCGGGTCAGGTCAACTTGGGGTGTTGACCTCAGGTCAAGGTCAGGTCAGCACCCCCAGGTCACGAAGTTGGTCGAAAGAGGTCATGTCGCATATCATTCGATTCGGCAGGTCTTGCTGAGTCCATTGGTGGCTTTCCCGAGTCGCTAGCTCAATTTGATCAAGAGTTATTGACGAAAAACTAATATGACCTTGATGACGTCATAAATGACGTCACGCAAGGTCAACATCGCAAAAGTGACGCATCTAACCTTGCAAGGAGTGCATTAAATCACGATTCTGTGTGCTTGAGATAGTTGGAGATCGTTCCCGGCGCCAGAATAGCAGTTTTCATTTTTCCCCATTGACTTATAATGGTGAGGTCACGAAAATGACCTGACCTCATATGACCTTTAGGAAAAATCCGAGATATACAAGTTGTGAGACTCATATTGGACACTAGATTCTGCAAGTTTCATTTCCCTGTGACATCCCCTCTGGCAATGAGGGCGTTGCGAAGTTGCGACATCTGAAGACCGTGCAGAGGTTCACTTATGACGTCATAGGTCAGTGACCTGACCTGACCCAAAAATGCGGTTGGTGTCAAAAGATGCGGCTTGGATCAAAGGTCAGGTATGCCAAGTTGCAGCTCTCTATCGCCAGCGTGTTCGGAGCTATCGCGAAAAAACCCTATGGCCGGCGAGGGTTAAATGCTCAGAGCTTGTGTAATCATACATATTTTTACGGACATGGACGCACGCTCATCTATACACAAAAGTGAGACGCATCAATGGATGCAGGCTGTGTCAGACTATTCATGTAGCTCTCCATCCGCTCATCCATCCATTAATCCGATCATTCATTCGTGCATCGGTCCTCCCGGAGGTTAATCTACGCATACTGCATACCTACACGTTACATACGCTGATGGATGCGGGATGCGTATAAACATATGTGGCATAAGGTCTCTCATGCAAATCTTGACTCAAATGCACAGCTTAGCCTCACTCACGCTCCTACTCACTACTTACTCACTCACTCTCTCACTCGCTCACTCACTCACTCACTCACTCACTCACACTCCACTCCTCCCGGCTTCAACCCGTCCTTCCGCCCCTATCAGCCGCGGGCCTCATTATATTGCTCCAATGACAGCGACCGACCGTGTCCGGCCGACCGCCACGCGGCCATGGAGCTCCATTCGCTCCGACTCCGACTCCCTTTATTCAAACCAGACTTCTGGGAATCTGCGACCGACAGCTTGGCCGCCCCCTCGGGTGGCCGGCCTCCGCGCTGCGCCGGACAGATCTCCGATCGACTGACCGCAGTTCGGCCGGCGGCCGCTAGATGTCAGCGCGGTCGGCGGAGCCGCGCTGTGACGCCTCGGAAATTGGCTGCTGCTGGTTTCCCGGCGGAGAGGTGGCTGCTCATGTCACTCCGGATGTGATTGTCAGCCTTTGACAGGCTACGATTGGCGGCGAACGCGCCTCCCGCTGTCACACAGCGGCGACAGCCCGCCGCGCGCCGAATGAACTCAGATGGAGGCCGATAGGCGTATCCGGAAAAAACGAGTCGTTTTAAAAGCTTTCGTTTTGATTAACGCGTAGTTCGAGCTCATCTACGAACCATGCGTAATTCATGTTATGTCAACACCTTGACGACTCGTTGCACATGTTGCGAAGGGCGGCAAGTGGTGCTGGATAATTCATGTATGCAAAGGAAGGAATACTTATCACAAAATTTCCAATTACCGCTACTACTTCGGTGATGTCAAAATTGCTGGTGGTGCGAGGAGACAGAGTTAGTGCCTATAGCCCTCCTTCCTAAGACAAACAGATGATCCCACAGCAAATGTTGCTATGCATCAGTCATCGGTCACCAGTCCATCCATCCTCACAGGACAACGGAAAGAGGAAGCAAGCCGGCTGCCTGAAGCCGTAAATACGTCTGCGAATAGTTAGGCTATACGCACCTTCAGCATCTCTCTGAAGCCAAAAGTGGTCAAAAGAAGCAGGAGCACCCATAGAGATCTTACTCCATTCACAGTCAAAATTATGCATGGAATGAAAATTATCTCAGCAGACGGTCTCAAAAGACACTTCAAATCGAAAGCAAAGATCGAGGTTTTCCATGACGATATGCACCATCTACCATCCACACGTAGGTTTTCTTCCGTACGACTTGCGATTGACTGATGGAAGAAAGGCCATATATAGGATGGAAGCACCAATCGTCCATACCAAGGCGTCCATACTGGCTATGTTGTTTTCAGTGAAATAGCTTTATCATCGTGCGCTGCCAGTGGCATCCCCTGTGTAATGAGTACTGAGGAGCTCTTGCAGAAGAAAAAAAACAGCGAACAACGGCTCGGATGACTTAGAACTTCTTCAAAGGTCCTACAATGCATCTAACTAAAGCGCTGCGAACAAAAGAGCGTTTGAATGTGCTAAAACTGATTTTCTTCAAGTTTTGTTCGGAAAGCCTTTCAGGCGCAAACATTTTATCGCGAGATAAAAGAAGCAATTTGTTCACAGTCCCTATGGCAGCAGTACGCATTGTAATCGTGATTGCCCATTTGACACTCGGCTGATTTCCTACTTGGTTATCATCGCTCTTTTTGCTCAATCAATTCTCTCTTAGACTAAGGAAGAGGATTCATAACCCCGTCCCCATTCACCAACAGCCGTCAGTGCAAATGTTGAGATGTATGTAGGTTCTTCTATACCAGTGGAGCTGCCTCACATCAACAGCATATGTATAGGCTCCTTGTGCGAACGTAGAAAGGACTGGGTTGACGCAGCAAACATAAAGCTTCAGTGCCTATGTCACAGGTGTATCTGCATTCGCTTTCTTTTTAATTTCTTGCCTTTTTCTTGTTCATAAGCTTAATCTAGTATCATGACTGCTCATGACTGGGGTATTTTCCATAACGCGAGTGACTGGGGGGGGGCTCTCCAGAGCCCCCCTCCTATCTCCGAAACTACTGGGCTGATCGTCAAAATTCAAACGGCGTCTGATAGCCCTGGAAAAACTGTCGAACGAAACCTATTTTCATTGACCTCAAGGTCACCGATGACGTCACAGGTCAGGTCAAAGTAGAAATTGTCGACATTTTTGCTAGTTCACAATTTAGGCTCTGACCACCGGCCGGCCGGTCCGATCAGGCTCATTTTTGGTTTACGCACTCCTTGACGGATGCCTTAGATACCCTGAGGGTACCGAACTTTTATTTCGAATTTTTAAGGTCAAGGCCAGGTCATCCTAGGTCACGAAAATTTTATATCATGTATCGGTCACGTGACGCATGTTTTATGGTCCATTTTACTCGTAGATTTCGAAAATAGTGTCGTCTGTGTCATTTGAGGTCATTGTCAGCTGAATTTACCGGGGGTCGGGTCACTTTCAGGTCAGAAAAGGTCAAATTTTGAAAATGAAATTTTTCAACAAAAAAGGTGTCTATCAGATGCAGTTTGAGCTCAGGAACACGATGGTGCCATTTATATTGCTGTACATCAAAAACGTACTGAAAAATGGATTTGAAAAAAAACATAAAATTGTAAAATTTTGACAATAGTGCGAAAAACTTGGCTATTTTTGAAGATATTGGGCTAAAACTTGCAAATGTAGTTCATCAGTGTGTGTTCTATCACATATATTCCGGTTTTTGCGAAAAGTCAAAAACTTTTTGAAAAAAAAATAAAAATATATTTCTTGTAATTGCAAATACATATTTTTCAAAATTTAAAAAAAAAATCGAAAATTCGAGATAACAGTTTGATAGCTACGTGTATTTGTAGTCCACTCATGCAAAGAAAATGGATCTAGCTTTAAAACTGAGCTCTTGAGAGCGTTTGCCGTAATTCAGTGTTTTGCATGAAAATCGGCCGACATGGCGTCACTCTGACGTCATTTTCGGTCAAACTATGGTAGCTAGAAAGTTGAAATTTTAACACAAGGTGTCAAATTGATGTCTTTAAAGGTACCGCAAGTTTCGTGCTGACCCCTCAAACGGTTTAGAAGATATTGCTGAAAAACGGGAGGGGGGCTCTGTAGAGCTCCCCCCCCCCAGTCATGCGCGGGTTAAAACGCTACCTACGATTAGTTTCATGCAAAAGTAAGGCCTAGATTTTCAGTTCACTCGTCACTGGTTTCAGAAATTCAAATTAAAAGCGACTTGCTGCCCAACTTTAGGATAACTAGCCATCAAGAGCGCTTATGCAAGCTTCATTGTAGAAATATGGCACTTGGACCGTCACACCTATCCGTGCTTCTATCCTCAGGATACTGAAATCCTTCTCCTCCACGCCGCAACCCCCCTCCGGGCTGGACAGGCAACTTTATCTCATGCGGGCTGCTCCCTTGGAGCGGCACCGCTGCTCCCGAGGGAGCGCACCCCGTAGCCGGGTGCAGTGAGTGCCTTGGGGCTGGGTGGCCTGTCCTCTGGACGGGCTCAGCCCCGGTGACTCACTAGGGTGCCTGCCCAGACCAATGTCTCCCCCTAATTCCTATCATCCTTCCGGCTCTGCAATGGTCTTGTCGACCGAAAGGGCCTAACCCAACAAAACAAACAAACAAACAAACTTGGACCGTCAGGGATACAATAAGGTAATTTATCATTAGTCAAAACAACATTACCTTCAACAGAAATGGTAAAATGAGGAGAAAAAAGAACATAATCAGCAAAAACGAATCGATTTAGATGAATCATGACTGTTCAGGATATAGACGGGAGTAAGCTAGCCCACTATTTTATGTTTTATGCAGGTTATAATGAGAGAAACACTCCAAACCTGCATGAGCTGGTCCCTCGCCGTCGGTATGCAGCCCCCCCCCCCCCCCCAGCCGTCGTCTGTTCCCGACAGCCGGGGCCCTGTCATCTCCAGGGCCACATTGTCGAGGCATGGTTTGAGACCGGCGCCGATGGCCCGGGACCATGTCACCTCCCGTGCCGAGGACGGTCTGAGCCGTCTCGTCTGCGCTGCCGCCGGGTGCGGTTCTGAGCTCTGACCGGGCTAATGGACGCGCGGCTGCGGTCTGCCGGTAGGATTGGACCGCCCGACCGCATTTGTGTATCGGTTCTGACGCGCCGAACGACGTCTGAATCGTGCCGTGGGATCGATGTTGGCGCCTCAGCGTTAGAGATTGGGTGGAGCGGGGTGGGCGGTGGGCGGGTGGGAGAGGATCGACCTAGGCCGCCTCCGGAGGTGAGACGAGAGATAATGATGATGATGATGAGACAGACGAAAACAAACCATCAGTCAGTGGAACTTTTAGCTCTTTGTTGTCGTCTCGCTGGGACACTCTGTGAAAATAAAGTAGGCTCTCGCATTCAAAATGAGCTTAGCAGTAAAGCGTATATAGAGCTGATGGGATGGATGCGCAAAGGTGATTATAATTGACGGTACTGAAAATTAGCTTACGAAACAAAATACCTTGATAAGTAGAGTGAAATCAAAATGTCAGCCGTATTGGATCATTGTGCATACAGTTGAAATATGAGCAAATGTATCTTCCCATTGTTTCGAAGACTCGGCAATAGTACCTACCTAATTACGAGCGCTGTTTATATGACGAACGGTGTTTACGGGCATAAAAAAGCGCTGAGAACACATAGGTATTCAGACAGCGCACATAGGACGACCTTGAGCTTCAGCTACGCAACTGGCAAGTGGCAGCATCAATATTATATAGGTGTGTGCGCGACGTCTTTTTTGCTTCGGATATCTCGTTTTATTCAATGAATTGACTTAGATTGATTCCAAAGATCTAAGAAGAATAGCACCACATTCTTGCTGACGAAATGTTTTTGCCGCTTTGGAGTGAAATGTCATTAGGTGATTTTATTTAACTTCAAACAGTTCCCCTCAGATGCGAATTGTCATCACCCTCCGCTTTCGTCGAAAGTAGTAGGCGCAAAGGAAAGCGCCAGTCAATTGGTAAAAGTGCAGCGTATTGAAAAAGAATTAAAGAGGAAGACATTTCTTGAGGTTTAATTTAAGCACATTTTTCAACAAAATTCAGGAGTCTTATAGACCCGGCGTGAGCGCTGCAAAGGCCTTTTCAACTTTTCAACACTTGTGTTTTCAGTTTACCTACTGCTTGTGTTAACTTAACCCTAATTAGTGGCAGGCTCCTAGCTACCCCTATTGGTGGCAGGGGGGCTGTTTACGACCCCCCTGATATCTCGAGATCTATGGGCCGATTTTCAAAATTCAAACGGCATTCGATTTCGCTCAACGTGATCTACATTTCTTAAAAAAAAATGTCAATAGGGGGGTAGAGGGGGGTAAAAAGGGGCAAATTGTAGATACATTTTAGACTGTTTATCACGGCCAGGTTTCTGAACTTATCTTAAAGGGACCCTCCCACCTTAACATTAGATTTGAGTTGAGATAGCCAAAATGGGGTCCCTGGCTCACAATTACCGGTTTCGGCACTCACAACATCGAGAAATGCCCTAAATCGGAAATATTGAATTTCAAAATTGCAGCATTTTGATTCAGAGGGGCTAATGCTTAGGAATACCCCTCTGAATGTGTGACGTCAGCGCAAATATCTAACGATTTTTAAATGTTTGACTAAAACGTTTTGTAGCACGCGGTGGTATATGCTATTTGCGCGCAACATCTGCCGCAAACGCCGCAATTCTAAAATAAAGTCGCTAGAAACAGCGGAGATCCCAAAAAAGTAAACAAAAGTAAAAGTCTAATATCTTGAAAACCGGTGAATATTTTTCGGTGAAATTTGATAGATATTCGTTTTCGCTCTTTCTGAACCGTGCGACATCACTTTCATGCCAATTCATAAACTTTTTTGAAGGTGGGAGGGTCCCTTTAACGCAACTTTTGCCGATCGATAGAGAATGAACCAGGAATTCACATGGATCCTAAAAATATGCATTTTCAAAAATCATAGGCGGATACAGATCATTGAGATTGGGAGTACACAAAAAGTATAGTATATAAGGTTTTTGTTGGTACTGTTTCTAAAAGGGGTGGTAATGGTCTTGTTATGTTACAATTTTCTTATGAGAGAACGACTACAATTGTATTGGTCATGCATTGGCGGTGTCAGGGCACCTATGTTGGGAGGTAAAACATAACCCCCCTTTTTGGACGCCTGGATCCGCCTATTATAGCAAAAACGTGTCAAAAGAGGATGCACAATAACTTTGTTCTATGTTATCACATGATACCTTTCATTCACTGTTCGTAAAACTGGTGCATACAGTTATAATACATCAGCATCGTGATCTTCGCCCAAATGACTCGCGTCACGAATAGGACCCCCCAATTCCCAGTGCTCTGGAGCCGCCCCTGGCAAAGTTATGAACTTGAAATTTTCAGGGAATGTGCCCAATTTAGTTTTAGGAAAAGTCAGAAAATTTCAGCATCGTAGCTTCAGCGGTTTCGGAGATATTCCCGAAAAACCTGAAGGGTGGATGAAAACAACCCCCCCCCCTGCCACTAATAGGGTTAAGACATGAGGTTTTCAGGCCCCGCATAAAATGCAGTCGCACTCATTTTGTTATGAAATATTTCGACAATATCAAAACGATCTCTCTCTCTCTCTCTCTCTCTCTCTCTCTCTCTCTCTCTCTCTCTCTCTCTCTCTCTCTCTCTCTCTCTCTCTCTCTCTCTCTCTCTCTCTCTCTCTCTCTCTCTCTCTCTCTCTCTCTCTCTCTCTCTCTCTCTCTCTCTCTCTCTCTCTCTCTCTCTCTCTCTCTCTCTCTCTCTCTCTCTCTTCTCTCTCTCTCTCTCTCTCTCTCTCTCTCTCTCTCTCTCTCTCTCTCTCTCTCTCTCTCTCTCTCTCTCTCTCTCTCTCTCTCTCTCTCTCTCTCTCTCTCTCTCTCTCTCTCTCTCTCTCTCTCTCTCTCTCTCTCTCCCTGTTTCTCCGTCTCCATTCCCTACACCGCCAGCATACATCGACCACGACCGGCGACCTTTGCGCGGCCAGATTGATCCGAGCCCCGTTTTGCTGATGGAGACATCCATCCCGCGAGCATTCAATATTCAGCTATTCGGCTCGCGCGGCTGGCACCGGGGTCGTGTTGCTTGGCCAGGGGAGCGAGACAGGAAGCTCCGTGTCGGCTGCTCTGTTGGCCAACAGGGATGCTCCCCAAACGTGTGCATAATAGTCAGTCTGGCTGCCGGCCGACCGCCACCAGCTCAGCAATGCATGCATTCTGTGCGGCAGTGATGCTGAGCCCCGGTGCGGAGAGCCACCAGAACCACCGACCGGGGTTCGCAGAAGCAGCCATCCCGCTGCACGAGGGCTGACCTTTGCATTGAATACGGTTTCGGAAATCTGAGATGGACCGTGCCCCAAAGGGACTGTAGGAGCGCTCGAAATTTGAGACACCGCACTGCCAGCACTGGGGCTGTTGCCGGCCGGCTGGCTGGCCGAATCGATTATGTTCCAATTTAGCCTTGTCGATAGCCAAACACAAGATTGTTACGATAAGTTATTGTTGTTTTGTGACATTCAACATCATTGCACAGACATGCTCTTGAAATGCAAATCATTACTCATTAGGCACACCACTTCTCTCAGCATGTCACTCGGTACAAGATTCATTCATCCGAAATAGATTCTGTAAGCGACCTGACAAGCGGGACCTGACAGCTTCTTCTTACGATGCTGCCAGATCTTGACAGAAAAAGCCAGCCCTATTCAACTCCTGTCGGGGTACGTGGTATTAACTGAACTCGGACACGGCAAGTCATTTGCAATTGTTTCAGCATGCGCACGTGCTCCGGACAAGTTAAAGTTCTCACCGCTCCCAGGAATACGAGACTAAGTTAGTCGACGGCAGTCATAGGCGACGGTAAATTGCCCCAAAAGGCCTCACCTTTCCACCAACTGCCACTGAACCACAAAGTTTGCGCCAACTTAACTCAAGTCTGCGGCCGGTCTGGATTTGCGGTGCGGCTGAACTGCGGTGCATATCGGTGTCTTTTCACTCTGACAGAATGTCGTCATGTCTCATTATTCGATGCCCGGCGCGCAGCGCTTGTGCAATGTGCGATTCGCAGGCGTTTGAGGCCTGTTCTGACCTGTATGTTGTGAACGTGCGTCTATGTAGCTCGTAGCTATGATTGAATGCGTTATCGACACGACAGGAAAGCCGATTGAGCGAATGGCGCTGTTGTGGTGCTTGAGGAAAACAAGTTTTTTTACAAAGAATATGATCATTCGTTTCCTCTTGATCGGTTTTGGTGACACGCCATTGTTTGGCAGGCACACTGGCAGTCGCAGATTTACGCCTTGTTTGTGAATAAGAATGGTTGGTTTTGGTTTGAATGAGCATTGTTCGTCTTGTTATAGAGTTGCGTTAGAGAGCCACAACTGCTACTCAGAACAAGAGGTATTTGTAGATTCTATCATTTTTCTTATCGATTCATTTTTCTTACAGAATAATATGTATGTACATGACAGCTGATCAATACGCAAAGCCGAAAATTCCCGATACTTTATTTCAACTTTTTATTAATTTTTATCTTTTCGGCTGATATAAGAGGAAAGTTGTACCTCTTCTTCATAAAGTCTCTCAAAACAGTGCTCAAAACCATTATGGATATTTTTCTTATAGCAAGCAATCGTGTATGAGCATAAATTTGACATAAATTTGAGGACTGGCTCGTTCCTGATTTGTTTCTAAATTTTCGGTTTTTGCAGATGAATGGGCCTATTCGGTACCATGGGATAAACGCTGCATGATATTTCAATCAAAACTCGGATGATCTTAGATGTTTTAAGCGTAGAACCACTTCATTTCCTATACACACAGGACAGAAGTGTTAACAAACAATTGAAAAGAAAGTCAGATTAGTGTAGGTGTACCAATACAGAATAATGGTACCCAGCTCAACTGAAGTTTTCTTATCAATCAAAACTAATTTTCTATTTGATATCTGACTTTCGGTAGTGATATTCCAAGCATACGGATTTAATCATGTTTACACATGGAATTTCAACGAATATACAATACAGAAAAAAAGAAACGAAAGAACATTCGTCACTGCAGTTAAGCCCACATTTCCAGCAAATGCGATAATCATAGTCCATCTCGAATTCGCAATAATACACCGAAGTCCGTAGATTCTTCATTCAGAAGCGGCATGGGGCTCATTTCATGAATGACCACACGCGCATCAACAATTTACACGTAGTAGGCAAGCACATATTTCACACAACACGGCACCTACTCGTCACCTATACACTCACTGAAGAACAACAAAGCCTGGCATTTGATTTGCGACTGGTGAACAGAATAGTCTATATAACTCATCCTTATTCGAGGAGGATGTCCAGTTTAGCATGAAGGTGTAAAATTCATATTAGCCTGAAAGGATTCAAATTTTCTGACGATTCTGGAGCTGCTGACACATTAATGATTGTCCAAAACGTTTTATTTTGTACAACCTTAAAAAAAACTGTCGGCATGGGTGATCCAAATTTACGTACGGCTTTTCCCATTTTTTCACTAATTGTAAACTGAAGTAGATTAGTTTTACATTATATCTTCATCTTTTCATGTATTTTCGTCCATCGTCAAGTTCACAAAAATTCAGTTTTATGACTAACACAGCCTATGGTATTGCCGTATAAACTAAAAGTAAATGTGTCCGCTTGCATGGTGATAAATAAATCTGATCTCGAGATTCATCAGCTGAAAATATGATACTAGTTATCATGTTCTAAGCAATACGGTCTCCTTTAAACTAATTTGACCAATATTGGATCTCTAGCTGAAGCAGGACATGTAAATAACCTAGGGAGTAAATTACCTCCCTGATGTTTCATGACATTTAGGACCGTACAGCACTACACCGCTTTTTAAATAATCAAACAGTCGGAGCTGTCAGCGTCGTTCGTTTCGTTTATTGTTGATAACGATCCAGTACAACATAAAAACATCACATCAAACGCTTGTATGAAGCTGCTTTTTGTCTACTCCCTAATTTCGTCTAATGATGTGGGTAAGTGAATACAGAAATTACTTATGACCGGATGTGAAACATATGACGGTTCAATATTATATTACGTAGACTTTGTTCGGTAGTCTTCAATAAAACATGCAATAGCCAAACTAGACGGGTGCTTATAAAACACCTCCTATCTTTAATGTCAAGAACTTATTGCGGCTGAACAACAAACAATTAACACTCAATAATCTTACGTCCTTTTATGCCTCCAACATTGTGCGCCCATACAAACCAGACTGTCGGTGGCTTGGCAGGAATAAACACAAATAAAACCACCTGAGGCAAACACTGAGAATTAACACCAAGTCATGGAATACAAACCATCGTCCAACGTCAAACTGTACATGTGCGCGAGCTCAGCGCCGAATTCAGTCACTCATACACATTACACAGTGCACACTTCGCAACACATTTCCCACAAATCACACCACATTTCCGATGTGCGGCTCACTGGCGCTCGGCACAGCGCCACACCAGGCCGCTGAGAGGACCCACACCAGCCCCCGATCCAGCGAGCGGCGCCCGAAACACTGCAGACGCCAGGTAACGGAGCCAGTGAAGGCATGAAAGACTGGGCGCTGAGGCGCGCCGGCGTTTGCCGCTGGGTCCGAGACCGGATCCAAGATCGGATCCAAGATCGGATCCGAGATCGGTCCGATGGGTCCAAGACCGGAGTTTTGTGGTCCGGTGACAGGGCGTGGCGACAGGTGTCACATTTAGTTCCACTCGGGCTCACATGACGGGAGACGCACGCCACCGGACCTGTAGAGCCGGTCACCGCCTTCCCGATCGTCCCGTATCGACCCCGTCTCGAGAGCGGCGCTCGCTCGTCCGCGCCGCTGACGATCGCTCCGGCATCAGCCGGCTCCGAGGAGCGTGATAATTCACTGTCATCTCATCACACGGCGCTGTCATAGTGTCACACTTACACCATCACACCAATCCGCTTCCCCCCCCCTCACATACCCCCTCAGAGCCGCTGGGCTCCGGATCTCATCCGTCGCTGTCAGCCGTCCGACCGTCCGAGCCGGGCGATTACCGACCCCCTGCCGGCGGCGGCGGACCACTAGCCGCCCACTTCCCAGTTCCCACCATCCATCCGTCTCTGGCTCCGCCCGCGCCCCGGCGAGCCGATCGGCCGGTCGCGGCTCAACCCCACCGAGAATCAGAGTATTTGCGACACCTCGCGTGTCCAGGGGATGTGAACACACTCCATTTTTAGGTTGTGGAGTTTGAGATGCCCACCTGTAGACTCGGTGCGGTGGTGGTCACTCCTGTCACCTGATGCTTCTGGGATCCCGTCGGCTCTCTGGTGGCCAGCAGTGATCAGTCGAGCGCTGGGCAATGGCGGTGGCCTGCTGTGCGGCCCAGCCGACACTAGCCGCGGCCCAGCAGCAGTGCTGTTCCACTCAGCAGCAGCAGCAGGGAGGCGGCAGCTGATTGGCTGAGACCGATCTGACCGCTGGTCTGCATCGCTGCTGGGTGGTCATCTGAAACGGAGAGAGGTAACAGGTCAGTCAAGGTCAGTAGGGTCAGTCGGGTAAGCCTGGCTCAGTCAGATCAGCTTGGGTCATCTTGGGTCAGTAAGGTCAGCTTTGGTCACTCTGGGTCAGTTGAGTCAGCATGGGTCAATGGGGTCAGCAAGAGTCAGCCAGGTCAACTTGGATCAGTCGGGTCAGCTTGGGACAGTATCGTCAGCCTGAATTAGTCGCGTTAGAGTGGGATAGTTGCATAAGCTCGGTCAATAGGGGAAGGGCATTGGGTAGCGCATGGCGATGGCAATAAGCGCGTCTGTGCATTTGACAGGCTTGATGTAGCCCGTACTTGTCAACTACATTATATGCAAAATTAGATAGTGGCAGAGTCGTAAAGCAAGTTGATGTGAAGCTGGCAAAGATATTTGGGCCTTCGTATCACAGTTTAATTAAAAATGACGTCCGCTGCAATAAAGCCAAGTAATTGAGAACGTTTCCGTGGAAAATAGCACACTACCCATCAAATGACATTATCGGGTCAAAAATAATGAATGTTTTTGAAGAGCTGGCTGACAAAGCTAATCATGCGCCGACCAAAAGAATTGTCTTTCAGGCTGGTCGGCCGGCGGCAGTGATTAGTCCAGCGCCCAGCAACACTCTGTGCAGGCTGGGTCGCACAGCGGACACCGCAGAAAAAGTGTAATCTTATCGGAACCATATCACGGACGCCGGACGGCCCTGCGCCTCCAACGAGAAGTTATCGAAGAAGGACGAGACTGGCCTCTCCCGAGGAGGCAAACAAACCGGTCGATAGTGCTTCTGGAGGCGATTAAACCGTCAAGTTGGCAGATTTGGAGCCATAACGCTATACACAGACGTCGTTCGATGGAGCCCGCTCCTTCATGCGATGGTTATTGGGATCGAGAACCACTGCTGCCAAACCGAATGCATGCCTATTCACTCTAAACGTCGTCGTCACTCAGTATAGAGAGTCAGATCCGTAGCTTGGAGCGCTGCGCCGTGTTTTAGAGTGTTGGAGCGATGTAAAGAGACCACGCTAATGTCGGCTATTATCCATGACTTGTGCTCCTCTGGGAGCTCACTGGTGCTGACACGGCCAACTATGTGGCCGGCTTGTTAGCGCTGAGAGCTGCCGTAATTTTATTAATTATTTGTGCCCCCGCGCTAGTGCGTCAGAGCACTCGGTTTGCCCTTCAACTCTCGGCTGGCTCATGAAAAGCTGGTAAATGTCGGCATCAGTCACAGGGTCACCGGATCTGTGACGTCACCGGATCTGTGACGTAAACTCGTACAGCTAGTACGTTGCAAGAAACATTTTCAGTCAAGTTTACACATCAGATAGATTTACGATGATCAGTCTAGCGATTTACAGAGCCACCGACATGCTTGGAAGAGTCGGATCTTTCCCACACTTGAGATGCACGCTGAACTCCATGGCTTTTCAACTGACATCCCGAACGGCGCTTGGCGATGTTGCAATTCGAAGAAAATATGCCTAAAGGCATGAGGACTTTCAGCACTCACATCTCACAAGAATATTTAATAAAGTAAACTGTAGTGATGGATTATTTCTCACAGTGATGCTCTGTAGATTTCTCAACCAATGATTTTACGTCATTCTCCAACATATCATATCTTTCGATAGAATAATGATCCCGCCACTATTTCCGTCATAATATGGGAACTTTGAGGCTTATGGAAAGTACAATGTTTATGTGGCGTCTTAGGTGAGAAACGATGGTTCTTCACGATTCGTTGCACATTGTTGCTCATGCGTTTGATTGGCTGAAAACGATTTCACGGCGTGCTCACCGGAATCGTCTTATGAGAGTATCAAAGCCGGGAGGCAAATCTATGAAAAATCATCAGTATTTCCAAGCATTGATCATCTCGAAGAGTAAAAATACGAAATTGTCCAATGGAAGTGCTGTCATGCAGCTGTGGAACTTAAATAAACTATTTTGAAATATCTGGTAACTAGAATATGTATCAGCTGTATGTATAATGGTGGGAAACGAAGCAAAATATAATTTGTAAAATAAATGCACAGAGGGTATAGATGTTCCCTACATCGATGATATTCACAAATCAAGTCGCATGATTCTGAATTACTGTGGTGATTTGTCATGGTCCATTCCCAGAACGATATCCGATGCAAATGATCGGCGATAAATTAGCATCACAGTCCGACGGCCGGCTCAATATGTAATTTTCTGAATTCTTGGAATCATATCAGCGGACAAAGAACGCTTCATATAATGTGACGAGCTTTGTCGCGTGGTGAAGCCAGTTAACGCCACTCAGAGTTCTATTCTCGCCTTACCTTCCCCAACTCAACATCCATAAGCGCATCTCTGTAAATACCGTCACCAACCAAAGAAATCGGTCGCAGGACCTCGCGACCTCACTGTGTTCGTCTGCGTGTTTTTTTTTTCATTAAAAAATCGTGATAATGATCTGCCTGGATCTGCCTAGTACCTACCTGAATTGGGGAAAACGCTTCGATCGTCTTACCGAATACGTACTTACAATTGCATAATCACTGGTTGTTTACCAAATATCACTTGAACAAAAAAAAAAGCAAGCTCGTGTCTGCATTCACAGGGACCGGAAAGAAAGTTCTACAGCTTGGAGTGCTGTCCATAAAAAAGACATTTTATCTCCCATCAGCACCCAAGTTCCGCAGTTTCTAAGATTTCTATCCAACTCCGGTGTGATTGTTTTCGCTTTGGGCGACCAAACATATCGGACGCTTAATATCTGACTTGTGGCACACTTCAGCAGTGGCAGCTAGTGCTTCAATCCTGGCTTCTCTGCGATCCAATCGCCACTATACCGACGTAGCAAATCGGGCCGGGCTCAGCCGCTCTGTTCCCTCTCTGAAAATACCATCGGCCGGCGCGGCGGGCCGGGCGGCGGGGAGGCGGACGGCGCGGTGGCGCGTGCGGCCGGGTGCTCCCTCCGCCGCCCCGCACTGCTCCCAGCCCAATCATCCGGCGATTTCCCGGCTGCGGACCACCACCTGAATCCCAACTCCTCTGTTCTGCTGTGCCCGCGGTCCGCCGCCAACGAGCATCGATTGGAGAGGCGCCGGGCCGGCCGCGGCCGCTCGGGCCAGCCTCAATTAGCCACAATCACACCGGCGGGAGGCGGAGTGGCATCGCGCTTATGCCCTGCTCCCTCCCCTCCCCCGCCGGTCTCAGCGCCTGCGGTAATAGATTCGGTCAGTGGCGCCCAGTGGTCGGTGCCGCCGCTTGCGTGGGTCGTCTGGAGGCGATTTATTGTTCCCAGTCGGGCCCGCTCCGGTCGACCAGCCGGCTGGCCCTCGCTGTGATCGTATTGGACGCTGGCCCAGGGATTTGCATTCATTCTGATATGTAAATCGGACGGCTGAGTTTGAGATTGGTGCTGCTGGACATACCGGCTGGTGCCCGCGGTATTCGTCAGAGAGACGGCATCGACGGGGGCTCGACGTCGTGGAACGAATGACGACGACGGGAAACCTCTGTCACAGGGCTGGCAGAGCTTATTGTCAGTTGATTACTATTCACCAGGTCACAGTCAACCACCCATCCGACAGCCGTGAACAGGTCCACTGTGAATTGTCCACTGTCCACCGTCCACCGTCCACCGTCCGCTGTCCACTGCCCACTGTCCACTGCACATGTCCACTGCCCGTTGTCCACTGTCCACCAACCATTATGCCCACTGTCCCTCATCCACCGTCCACCACCTACCATCCACCGTCCACCACTCACGGCCTTTTGTCCACCATCCACCGTCCACGGCCCACCATCCACCGTCCACGGCCCACCGTCCACTGTCCACGGCCCACCGTCCACTGTCCACCGCCCACTGTCAAATGTCCAAACTCCGAAGCAGCAGCGGCGGCGGCGGCGGCGTAGTTTAGGCCTTGTTTAGATGGAAAACAACGTCTGCTAGTCGCCAGCAGCGTTTCCGGCACCAGAGTGGAAATATTCATCAGCAGTCGCGCCGGAAAAGCTAGGTTGGCATAGCACACGCATTTGGACGAATGATTTGATTTTCAATGGCTATTGATGCAAAATGCACACTGAATATCCATTGCCCTAGTGTAGCCAAGAGCGGCACGGGGCTAAATTCATATTGACGGCTTGGTAACTGTGTACGGCGAGCAGCGCACTTGGATTTAATGGATTATGAATAGCGCCGGTAAACAGGTGAAAGGTATAAGGTCGGGGCGTTTCCAAAAATATGTTCTTGTGCACGTGAGGATCACCTTGAAAATATTGTAAAAGGACTATAAATATAAGAAGCCTAACAGCTGAGAGTCAAAGTGCAGTTTGGTACTTGGTAGGATGAAGAACTTTATTCATTGACAGTAGTGCCTGTGAGTCCAAAATCCTTTTGTTTGATGATCGCAGCGAGAACATACGACCGTTCTCTTTTGAAAAGAACCGCTCACATATTCATTTTAAGCCACGTCTTATTCTCCTTACCCTAATCTCATTCTCCTATATTTTATCTAATGTCTTCGGCGGAATCTTTTGGAATAGTCGTTTTGCGTACGCTGTAACAGTGTAGGTAAAGTTACATTTTTACCTTGTGTTTAAATTGAAGCAAAGAAGCAATGTAAGATACTGTTACCCGCCATTGATTGGCTAAAGGACGGTTACATGTTCCATTTTTCCCTTTTAGATGATTTTTTTTTTCCAAGATCGTTGGTTTGAAGCTCTTGGCATGAAAGCAGGAAAGCATCTCGTATAGCATCATTTGGTGAGCGATTGATTAGACTTTTTAATACTTGCTGGTTTTTTCACAGCCATGATAAAAGGATACCTAACAACAGCTGCTGGCGCAATCACTCCACAGACTCCGCCGGATATATTGGGAAAAGTTGTTCATCCAATATCGCGTTAATCAGAGAGTATCTCTGCGTGACAAACAACTCTGCTCATTCCCCAATAACTACTGTAACCAAGTTACGACGTTGTTCATAAATCACATATGACATACGGAAATGTTACTCCTAGGCGGATCAGCGGCCTCGAGCAAATTAGGAATGCTATTTAGCACGGCACTATGTCCAAACACAATACCATCACAATTCACAACTTCAAAACAAATACACAGTTTTCATTTACGATCACTTTTGAATGCTGTCTGTTCTGATCTGCTAGTATTGAATCAGATCGTCTTGAGGTTTTGAAATAGCGGTAAGTCCTACGCTAAAGAAACAATCCATAGGGAAAAGCGGCATAAATCCCCACTTTCTAATGATGCTTATTTCTGTGACAGCAATAGTTAAATACCAAAGTGCCAGAAACATGAGCCTAGCAAACGTCTTCGAAATCCACCTATGCCTGCACTCACCGATGAGCACGTGCACGATGACCTTGACCTGGTGAAGGCCATCCGGGTCACAGAAGTACTCCCCCGAGTCGGAGGGTAGGGCTCGCTCGATGCTGAACGAGCTGATGGTGCGGTCCTCCTTGTGGGTGGTGGTGACCCGGACTCCGCTCCGAGACGGGTCAAACTGCACCAGCTGTAAGGTCAAGCACTGGGTCACAGTAGGCACAGGTCGGGTCACAGGTCAGGCGACAATTCGGGTCACAGTTAAGTTAACAGGTCAGGTAGGGTAGGCTACAGGTTAAGTCACGGATTATCGCACAGTTCGGGTTACATAGCAGACCACAAGTGAGTGCGAATCATTCAGAGCAATCGAAATCCGTTGGAACTCATTGAATTATAAAACGTCAAATTATCACTTCGTCAACATGCATGCATAATGCATATCATGAGGTTTGCATCAGTCTTTTCATGTTATGGACAGGGAAAGTGATTATTGGGTCAGGACGAAATCCAATTAACGTTTGATTAAATTTTCATTGATCGCCATTATCGTTGGTCGCCATTTGATCGTATCAACTCCGTTATCTGTTAGCTCATTATTGATGCTATTTGTTTGTTCAATGTTCAAAGCTGTTGTTTGCTGCTTCTGTTGTGTTGTTGTTGTTGTTGTTGTTGTTGTTGTTGTTGTTGTTGTAGTTGTTGTTGGAGGCGAAATCTAATGTCACATGGTGGACCCTCTCCCATCAGTGATCAATACAGCGGCATAATTAATTAGATAATTACCTAGGTAAATAACTGACAAATAGTAGGAACTTCGGTATACACCGAGACGTCGCACATACGGACGACAATTCAAGATTGATACTCACGTATGCAAAAAAAGCATTGGTTGCAGCATGTTTACACATTTATTGTTTAACCCTATTAGTGGCAGGGGGGTGTTTTTATCCACCCCTCAGGTTTTTCGGGAATATCTCCGAAACCGCTGAAGCTACGATGCTGAAATTTTCTGACTTTTCCTAAAACTAAATTGGGCACATTCCCTGAAAATTTCAAGTTCATAACTTTACCAGGGGCGGCTCCAGAGCACTGGGAACTGGGGGGTCCTATTCGTGAAGCGAGTCATTTGGGCGAAGATCACGATGCTGCACCAGTTTTACGAACAGTGAATGAAAGGTATCATGTGATAACATATACAAAGTTATTGTGCATCCTCTTTTGACACGTTTTTGCTATAATAGGCGGATCCAGGCGTCCAAAAAGGGGGGTTATTTTTTACCTCCCAACATAGGTGCCCTGACACCGCCTATGCATGACCAATACAATTTTAGTCGTTCTCTCATAAGAAAATTGTAACATAACAAGACCATTGCCACCCTTTTTAGAAACAGTACCAACAAAAACCTTATTTACTATACTTTTTGTGTACCCCCAATCTCAATGATCTGTATCCGCCTATGATTTTTGAAAATGCATATTTTTAGGATCCATGTGAATTCCTGGTTCATTCTCTATCGATCGGCAAAAGTTGCCTTAAGATTGGTTCAGAAACCTGGCCGTGATAAACAGTCTAAAATGTATCTGCAATTTGCCCTTTTTTACCCCCCTCTACCCCCCTATTGACATTTTTTAATTTCATTTTTTTTAGAAATGTAGATCTCGTTGAGCCAAATCGAATGCCGTTTGAATTTTGAAAATCGGCCCGTTAGATCTCGAGATATCAAGGGGGGTCGTAAACAGCCCCCCCCCCCTGCCACTAATATGGGGTAGCCAGGAGCCTGCCACTAATAGGGTTAATGTGCCTAAGAGAATATTCATTGTGTTGTCATAACATATGTATAGTACAGCCTGTCAATAACCAGCAAATACAGAAGGCATATTTGTGATCGAAATGACCCCAAGCTTCCTGGTGTAATCTGTTTCGATAATCACCTAATGAGCAAGTCGACAAATTTGCCCGATCACTCAGAGCCAAATTTCCGGGCCGACGTCAATTAATTTAGTTGCCAGGCAAAGGCCGTCTGTGATTGTCAAACCTTCGGAGGGTGATGAAAAGTTTGCCTGTTATTAGCGAACGGGGCAGAGAAGAGTCAACAGAATTGAATGCGAGGCCACCACACCGTCGACTGAACGCAGAAGCGTATTCTCTCGGGATATCGCTCGAGAGAGGAAGAAGAGGCACTGGCAGAGAAGGAGAGTGGAAACAAAAGGAGGTGACAATGGAGAAAAAGAGTTACTCACACCAAGGCTAAAAAATGAAAAAAAGATGAGGGGAAAATATGCTACTGGACACGGCACTGGTGGTGTATTTTACCTCACTCGGCATCAACCATAGACCTCTCTACACCTCTGTACAGAGGTCTATGCATCAACATACTTGATTGCCGATTATTTTGTCTGCCCCAGTATTATTTCATTTCCGTCTACTATTGCGTCTATTCTAGCAGCCCCAAATATTTCGTCTCCTCCAGTGGTGTCACACGAGAAAGCTCACCTTGTTGTTGTGCGTCCAGCGGACGTTGTTGGGCCCGTTGTAGTCACCATGTATTACGCAGGTGAGGTTGGCGTTGCTACCCCTGTTGATGTACAAGTCGGGACCTCCGACGATTTCCACCCTGGGCTCTGAAAAGAGACTTGAGGTTAGATGATGAAGAGAGGTGTATCTTTGTAACGGAAATGCTTCGGAAGACGATGACATTAGTGTATGGAGTCAACACAATTTCAGAGACGCTGGCCAGCTGAAGTCTGGTCAAGGATATGCGTTCCTCGTTATAAATAAATGGAGTAAGTTACTCGTTTTGCACACCAAAAAGAAATTCTTTTGCGCCAGCCCCCCAAATCACCCACAACAACAACAAAACGGCCGAAATGGCTGCTAGAATAGTTGCTATTTATTTCATACGAATTGTTTTTATTTTATTTTATTTGCTTATTTATGACTTTTTTCTTATTGCAAGTTTATCATGTTTTCCTGTATGTGAGATTGCCGGCATTGTGGAGTCGTAAAAAGATACCCAACGATCACTTGGTGAACAAAGTTCTTACATATAAACATATCCTCAAAACATATTGCTTAGATGCGTAACGATTTCAAAAGCTCTTGAAACTTCAAGGTCAAGCTATTCAAAATGAATCGTAGCTTGATGCACCTTCAGTGAAATAAGAAGTTTGTATCTTAAAGGCAAGTTTTGTGAATGTCTCTCCAATGGCTTACGGTATGTGTCGACTAAAGCAATGTACGTGGCATGGGCCACTACCACACACATCAGCTCACTAGCCACTTGTTCATTGTGCTCTAAGTGGCGCGACTGGCGATAGAATCCAATCTAACCTATACAAACACTCCCACATAGCATAATGCGTTGTCGATGTAGCGTCTCTCTGCGCCGGTAACGCAATTTAGTGGTGAGGCCGCTACCAAACAGTGGTGCCATTGGCCAATCCACCTCAGTTGTGACAGCAAACACGCTCAAAACAGCGACACATAATTGACTCCGGAGTGGGGCATAATGTCGCCGATAGAAGTGCCATTCCCCAAAGGCGATAGGCGTAATTGGCATAACGCGATGGGGGCAGGGCAGGACTAAAAAAAATTGATCTGTCACTGAGTTTTTCACAGCGAACGTAGCGTACTGTCCAATACAGCATACTCCGTAGATTGTGGTAAGCTGCCACTATATTACGATTATTGGTATGATAGCACCTGAAGCATGCGCCGATGTCAGAAATAATGCGTCACGAAGAAGCACCTTACAATCCTAGACTGCAAACTGCAGAGTCAGATGCATTGTCGTCTGAAGTGACGCCGGCGACTTCATATAACGCCACTCGAGATCTCACGCCATCATGCTTCGTCCACCACCGTCCGTCAGACATGTCATCGTCTGTCCTTAGAGTCAGGTGACGTCACTGACTGCGTTACGTGACGTCACTGATCACCTGTTCATACATAGGCAGCGGTGTGTGCCTGGGGCCGTCGCCGAGCCTGTGACCGATCCGTTACATTGCCGCTGTCATCCAGCTGTGATGAATGACGCCGGTCGGACCCCGCCAGACGTCCTAATTACATTAGACCGGCCATGGCAGCCGTCACCGGCGTAACGATACTGACGGTGACCGTAGTTTGACGGACCTGCCGGTCTCGTGGCGGCACAGGCCATGTTTACCTTATGGGGTCGTGCGCGCGGTGTCCGCGGGCGCCGGATGTCCTCGTGTTGGTTCCCGAGTGCCGACGGCGGCAGCGCGGGGGCGGATCGCGTTAGCGACAAAGGCTGCGGCCGAACACGTGGCCACTAATGTTTCGCTGTTGAGTGCAGTATTCAGGTGGTCGGGCCTGTTCGCCCATGCCTAATGCATAGTTGATTGAGTTCTGCGCGTCCCGAGCGTCGGACGACGAGGCGAGGCCGCCAGACCGCCGCGTGGCTGTCACGATAAGAAATATCGACGGAGCCGAATGAGACGGCACGAGTTTCCACTATGGAACACGCCATGACGTGGTGAGATGTGAATTTGAAAAAGAAATGCTGGCAAATGATTTATGTAATCATTCCTGCATTTCATTATTTTCATTATGTCATGACCTATGGACTCACGTGGCCAAGAGACAGATATAAAAACAGCCAAAGGTGATGAATGTGACTTGTGAGGTCGGACGATTTCCGTTTTCTGCCAACTATTTAGTTATTTATTGTGAATCTGATGGCACGACATCCGCCACTTTCGCTGCTCTAAGTTCATTAATATTGTGTAAAATGTTTTCATTATCGATATCAATTCTTCAATGTTCAATTTCATACCAACCACTTCATAAAGTTCGGGATAAGCCGAGCTCCATACGGCTGCCCATGCAATGGTGGGCAATATAAACACTTGTCTCCCTGAGCGAGGATAAGCAGCCGTCCCAACTGTCCAACTGTCCAGCTGGGCATCTGATCTGGGTCACAGACAGAAAGGGCACTGAGACAGTTGGTATTCAACCCAGCTGAAGATTAAAGATGCTCTCTGGACATTTTAAAACTGTGATCAAGGCGTGCTCTGTAGCTGTGTCATTCACGCTGCTTAGGTCCGGTTGATGCACCTTTGACTTTGTAATTTGAGTGTGCTCTCATTTGAAACAAGAATTTCAGCATTGTGATAAAAACACCCATTGCCATGATGCACCAAAGCTTCCGGATCGTGTGAAAATCAAATCTGCATCTCACCGATTTATTGGGTCATGATATCGAACCATCTTTCCACCAAACACCATCATTCTGCACTATATCATACCAAAACTATCATCTTTGGTCGTTTCATTTCTTCAAAGTCTACCTCAACCTCTTTTATATAAAATACTTCGAGCACTTTTAATGTCATTTTCAGACAGAAACTGTACAGTTGGCTGTCGCCCAGAATGCAGAACCAAGCCGTTGAAGTGTTCACCGCCGCTGAAAGGCACCTCGGCGGTATCGTAACCGACACATCGAGCACACTCGAGCCGAGTTAGTGGCTAAACTGCCGGTAAAATGGCGCCGCGCCGTGAACCTAACACTCCGGCAGGAATCCGCCGATAAAGGACGACACCAGTTCGCCGTACGCCGTAAACGGACACTGTGGGTCTGTTACCAAAGGACGCCGAGGGTCTGTTACCAAAGGACGACACGACTTCGCTGTAAAAGGACGTTGCGGGTCCGCTTATAGAGAACGCCACGAGTCTGTGGCTAAATGACGCTACGGGTCTGTCGCCAAAACACGCCACGGGTCTGTCCCCAAAGCATGCGTCGCCAAAGACGCTACGGGTCTGTCGCTAAAGGAAGTCACAGATTCGCTGCTATCAAAGCACGCCTCAGATTCGCTACCGCCCAAGGACGCCGGTGTTGGCCGTCGCATTAGCGTGCGGCGCGCGGGCGTGGACCACAGTCCCAGGGGCTGGCACGGGGCGCCGGCTGATCTACGGCCGTGATTTCCAATCAATCCGGCCAGGTCACGCGCTAATGCTGGTCTCTCGTTCGCCCGGCTCCAACATTTCGGCCGGTCGATGGGCCAACGGTTCAGCTTACGGCGACACTGACGGCCGCAAGAGCGTCATTAGCACGGCACAAGTGGCCTCAAACGCCACTCATTATCCAAAACGGACGGGCCGATCGCCGCTGCCCGGGCCGGTCGAGACCGGGTCACGCGAGCGGCGCAGGGAGACGGCCGGCGCCGGCCCGTGGCGTGCCCCCGGGCCATCGGACCGCTGACCCACAGTGGTCCCCAAACGGCCCGTCCGCTCCGGCCCGGCCGGCCCAGAGCAGCCCGAAATAGCGCCCGTCAGCTATGATGGACGTCGTTCCAATCCAGCATTGCCTCTTTCATCTTCGATCGGCTGATAAGTTGTCCGTTTTGAGCCTTTTTCTTGTCAGAATCCCCTGCAGTTTCACTGCCTCATGTAATTTCCATGAATTCAGGCACAAAATTGCATTGAATATTGAGCCTTTTCCAACTTTGTAAGCATGTGCCTGTCTTCCACAAAAGCTTTTTTCCAGCTGATATGACACTGGATGAGAGCTCTTTTCACTCGAATTTGTTTAAAGAAAAAAATGTCATAAAAATCAAGGTTTTCGACCACGAGTCGAAAATTTATACTAATGAATCAACGATAACGTGGGTCTCATTCAAAAGTAACGACGCACTTACATACCGAGCTGAATGTCGTGCTTGATATAATGATGAACAAAAGCCATAAATGGGGGGAGAAAAAATTGCAATTTTGACAAACGTGACCAAACAAGTAAGTAAGCGACCATTTGCAGTTTGATGCCTGTTAACCGAAGTGATATGGAAAGCTCAACTTCAGCTTGTATGTCATTGATGATGTGTGAAGATAATGTTTAAAGGTGCTTCAACCATTCTCGCATAAATGAGTGCTCAAATTTCTTACTTCTTACCCTGCTTCAACTGCTTTAACTGCTGCTTCAATTTCAACACTGTTCCCCCTAAGCTGATCATCTTACAACATCCTTTGAACAGTAGCATGATATTTCGCTGACTGAGCTGGTGGAATGGCACAGCAGCTGGCAGATTACGTAATATGGAATTGCTGCAACGCAGTTATAAATGCACTCAGCATTTTATAGGAGCGTCTAATATCAGCTACAGTGCGGGAATAGAAACCCACTCACACCTTCCAAATATAAGTAAAAGGGTATTGCATTTCCATTGCTCCTGCTCACTTGATGGTCATACCTAAAATGCTTCTAAGGCTTAACTTCCATTCAAACCACCACGGATTTATCATGTCGGCTCAATTACCTAGCTAAATTCAACATTCCTGAAGGGTTACCGGTAGACCTAGGATCTAATGATTAGGTAATAAGCATACGTGTGAGTTGTGAGTATAATGCATGTAATATGTATAGTGAGTAGGAGTATCTAATGAGTAGGATGTATAAAAATGTGACGAATCAATTGCAACCAAAATCAAACACACATTTCCTCGGAGCAGCGTCCACATTGTCCAGTTGGCAGCTACGGTGACGGTCTCACGAGTGACGCTGACGCTCTGCCGTGCGGTGACGATCCACTGTGAGACGAGTGACAGTAAATCTTCTCTGCCCCTGAGACGCTATTTCAGTAGCGGCGGAACACCTTCAATAAGGGGGGGGGGGGGCACTGCCGACTTTTGGTCCCATTCTTTCCATGCAGAGCCCATAGGGCTAATGTTAAAATGCCAAAATCAAAGGGGGTCACGGTGCCCCGGTGCCCTCCCCGTTCCGCCGCCTATGCGCTATTTAACCCTCGCATGTGTAGGGGGGGTCGGATGGACCCCCCCATGGTTTTTCGCGAATAACTCGCGTAAAAAGCGGTTGATCGCGACGAAACTTTCAGTACCCTCGCATTGATCAATTTTACACCTACCTTGAAAATTTCATGACCCTGACCCAAATGACCTTTGACCTGTGACCTCTTTTCCGAGACCATGTTTGGCCGGAATCGCGATTTCGCGTATGTCGGCTCGCACTACCCGCGTGTTTGCAAGCTTTTCGTGGTTTCAAACGTTCAAACATGTGATTTGATGTTACTCCCGTGTGTGTCAAGGTCACCTGAAGGTCAGGTCAGGTCATTGACCTTTGGTGACCTCGGGTGACCTCGGTTCACTTTTTCGAGTTTTACATGTTTCTAGGCTAGTTTTTGGAGCTGAATTCGAATTTAGCAACCATTTGAACATTTACGAAGTAGTTTTGGTGACTTCGTAACATGTTACGAAGCTGTCAGAGGCGGTTGACACGTACTACGAATACCCGTCACGACGCCTACTGGTTGACCTGACCTGACCTGACCCGACCTGGTCTAAATGCTTCAAGACATCATCTGTGATCAAAACTAACACGATATTCGTGATCAGCACCCCGAAAAAAACCCTTAGCAGCCACACTTTACGACTTTCTAACAGGTCCCGATTTTCCCGACTTTGGGTCATTGACCTGACCTGGAAGGTCAACCAATGACCTATGACCTTAAAATTGGGTATCATCGGCTTCCTCTCGTCACGGGCAACACGCTCGTTTTTTTTCCGCGAAGCTCTAGCTCGATCAGGGGCCAAACGGCAAGGGGGGGTCCAACCGACCCCCCCCCCCCTACACATTAGAAGCTGGCAAACGCCGCACGCATGCGAGGGTTAACACTCTGAATCGTTAAAAAAAAACAGATCCTTATATATAAAAAACAGGAGCTACATTGGACACAGCATTACAGTAAGTAGATATATACATTCAATAATCTTGTTGAACAGCTCGATCTAAAGCTGACATACATAATGTTATTGCAGGAAGCATGAGCATGTGAATGGTGTCGTACTTACATGTGAAGTACCTATTGCTCACCAAGTTTATCATTTATCTGCAAAATGCTGATATCACATTTCCATCTCTATTTGAAAGGGATTTCAAGTTATCTGCATTAACCCTCGCATGTGTAGGGGGGGTCGGATGGACCCCCCCCCCCCTACGGTTTTTCGCGAATAACTCGCGTAAAAAGCGGCCGAGCGCGACGAAACTTTCAGTACCCTCACATTGATCAATTTTACACCTACCCTGAAAATTTCATGACCCTTACCCAAATGACCTTTGACCTGTGACCTCTTTTCCGAGACCATGTTTGGCCGGAATCGCGATTCTGCGTATGTCGGCTCGCATTAGCCGCGCGTTTGCAAGCTTTTCGTGGTTTCAAACGTTCAAACATGTGATTTGATGTTGCTTCCATGCATTGGGGTGGGTGTGAAGGTCACCTGAAGGTCAGGTCAGGTCATTGACCTTTGGTGACCTCGGGTGACCTCGGTTCACTTTTTCGAGTTGTACATGTTTCTAGGCTAGTTTTTGGAGCTGAATTCGAATTTAGCAACCATTTGAACATTTACGAAGTAGTTTTGGTGCCTTCGTAACATGTTACGAAGCTGTCAGAGGCGGTTGACGTGTACTACGAATACCCGTCACGATGCCTACTGGTTGACCTGACCTGACCTGACCCGACCTGGTCTAAATGCTTAAAGACATCATCTGTGATCAAAACTAACACGATATTCGTGATCAGCACCCCGAAAAACCCCTTGGCGGCCACACTTTACGACTTTCTAACAGGTCCCGATTTTCCCGACTTTGGGTCATTGACCTGACCTGGAAGGTCACCCAATGACCTAGGACCTTAAAATTGGGTATCATCGGCTTCCTCTCGTGACGGGCAACACGCTCGTTTTTTCCGCGAAGCTCTAGCTCGATCAGGGGCCAAACGGCAAGGGGGGTCCAACCGACCCCCCCCCCCTACACATTAGAAGCTGGCAAACGCCGCACACATGCGAGGTTTAAATATCTGAAAGATATTTGCGGAGCCTATGGCGAACATATAAAACAAATGGAGTATATGCCAGCATGACATGCCACGTAATGTATTTTTGTTATGGTCTATATGGCAGGCATTAATGGAGGATAAAAGTTCGCCCTTCTATTAACGGAAAACCAGGGATACCCTGTTGCCTAGAACCAGTGCCTCGCAGCTAAATATAATAGAAGAGTTCCAAGCCAAGCGAAGGCACCCAGGAATATTTGCGACGCTTTCAGGACTGACACTGCATCAGGCTGGCGTAGTGTAGCACGTCCGATCTGCCGTGAGACCAATTTACTGCCCCGGTTATGAGCCTAGCTGGCATAAATCGAAGGCCCACCTAACCTTGACTTTTCCGCCGACGACTCGAGCTGATTGTCACCCCGGAATAGCGTCGGGTCGCGTCGAGCCCTCTGCAGACGAGGCACCCGGCAACTTGGCTGCTGTTGATCAGATCACAAGTCTGAGATTGCCGGCGCCGACCTCGGGGTGGCTCTTAATTGTCACCGATACAGGAGATCAGAGGCGCGCCTGGGCCGCACTGCCGTGCCTCCACGACCCGAGGCGCCTCATTATGCAGGAAGTTGGGGCCAAAACTCCGTCTGTTGGCAGTTGGTGTCCTTATTCGTGCTTCTCACCACTTTTGGACTCTCGACCGCCTGAATGTCGGTCTCAGCCTTCGAGCTCCGTGCGAAAACAAAGTCACCTACTCCAAGTTTTTCTTCGGGGAGGCATATTTGGCATTCGATACTTTCAACGACTCTCGACGGAGTTTCGGAGGTGCTCTCTATTCGGCCGGCGGCTGCTCCGAGCTGTAATTGGCGCCGTTCGCGGCGGTCAGCTCCGGTGAAGCGGCCGATGCCTGCCTCCCACCGCAGATAGAGCCAGGCCGGCGAGGGAGGCTCGCTGGCCGAAATGGGCCGAGTTGGGTAACTCATCTCACAGGCCTGCTGGGTCAATCGATCCGTGCTGTCGAGAGCGACGTCCGACGGGGCTGCGAGAAGGGCCGGCGGCACTGGCCATCGCGGAGACGCGGCTAAAGTGGCGCTAATCACTGCACCATTAGTCGCAGTGCATAACTCACACCGGAGACAGCACCAGAGGGCACGACCGACATACATCGGCTGTCATTGATTCAATAATCAGATCGGCTGAATACCCCGGGAGAGGGCATTTATCGCACGGGTTATGATGGATGCCTGTATCTATTTTTTCGCATGTACATTTCACATTGCACAATGCACGTGCGGTGCATTTGATATGTGGTGCATGAAAAAACGCAGGTTAATTGTATTGGTGACTCATGTTCAGAAGAATAGACTGACTCATATACAATCATATGACTGTTTCCCATAATATCGCAGCTATGTTTACAAGTTATCATACTCAGAACCATATTAACCTTAACAATCGACCTGCCAAGTCACAAAGACGGAAAATCAGCCACGAAACACGACCTCAGCTTCTAATCGTCGGGAAACGATCCAATCGCATGGCGATTCCCTGGAACTATACCTACCGATCGCCGCAGCCAAATGGCGTTATCAGTCATCTGTTGTTGTCGACTGACGACGCATTACGGGTCACACATCATCAGAAACACAAAATGGCTGCCAACACCGTTCGGGCATATTACAGCGGACCTCATCATCGGTACCCCATAGACAGGTGAAAGGCTGCGTCGAACGGCCGTGACGATTGTCACAGGCACACCGGCACACAAGCACACTTATAGGGCAGCCAGAACCGCAGTGTTTTGACAGCGAGCACCGCCGATGCAGCTCGGCTTGTCAAAGCGCCGGCCCAAGCCATTATCGATGCGTGGTTTGGGTGGCCGAATAAAAACAAAGCCACAGATATGGAAAACAATGGCGTTAACGGAAAGCTGTGTGCGCTTAGCTAAAGAAGCTAACATAAAAAATGCATGGACTCAAGACGATGTAATTGTGTAACTTGAAGAAGTCATTGTCTTCGTTTATCGTTGCGTTTTGCGTAAGACTTTCCATTTCGTTGCGTTGCAAATCACAAAAAGCAATGACATTTCTAAGAAGCTCAGCTAGTTTTCAACCGTCCGCCGATTTTGCTGCGTTAGCGGAAGTACGCCTCAGCGAAAGCGGTCCGACAGCGACATGCACTCAGCCAATCGCCGGCCGCAGGAAATCAGCCAATCAGAGACGTCGGACCAGTGACGCCATCATGTGTCTGTCGGACGTCGAGTGATGGGGCCTGTTCTGGGTCTAAGTGGAGCTGCGGTGCTAAAACAGCTCTGCTAATATGACATATCGGTACTTACGTTATTACGGTATGCGGTACTTACTTAGCAGACGTTAATAGGCTTTTAACTGCGATATACCATTTAAATTTTTACACACGTAAAGCAATGCAATTTTCATTTATTTCGAAAGTTTATTGATGTAGACATTATTTAGTTAATTTCATATGAGAGAAATGCCCAAACTTTGCAGTAAAGTGCGAAACATTTCAAAATTATCGGTGGCAATGCCCTGACCTGCACAATACAACTACACTTTGCTGAGAATGAACCATCCTCTATGGGCCTGTAGTTTGGACCATTAGACCTTCAGTAGCCAGAAGGCACACTAACTGTCCAACTGTCTAGTGCAGCGGCACGGGCAAGTTTTAATCACCGCGAGTGGGAAAACTTAGAGTGTCACTTTTTGTTGTTGGTATCGGTCGAACGGCTCCTTTGCCCCGTCCTGTTTTTGTTATTTGCGCTGACGTCTGATTCGATGCAATTGGACGCGAGTGTCCGTCAGATTCATTGATCAAAGAGAAAAATGTAGCACCTAATGCCCGGTGCAGGCCTCGGATCGAGACTTGGTAGACATGCACCGCAGTTGTGACGGAAAGAGCGGTAATTCGAACATAGAAGTCATCCACTTAAAACAGACGAGGAAAACCGAGTTGTGAAAATCAGTGGCGACTGGCACTCGCTGAAGTCCATCAATAACCCGGTTTACATAGCATATTTGACGAGGCTCTAGCTCGTTAATTTGGCGATAATTTCGATGCAGTGTTCTTCAAATATTTAGAGGGGATCATTTTGTAAATTGTTAAGCACCATTGGCATCTTTTGCAACATCACGGACGGAGATATAAGTTTGCAACAAACCCTATGTAAACGCGTCTAATAGCCCCGTTTACATAGGGCTCGTTGCCAGATAGGGGAATTCCGATACCGAGACATTTATTCCACTAACGAGACATTTCAGGCACATTCCGCTAGTTCTGACGACCTAAGGCCAGATAGGTACTCCGTACTCGGTACTCGGTACTAAGTGCTCGGTACACGTTCCTCAGAACTCAGTGCTCAGAACTGAGAGAGGTACTCGATACGCGGTACTCAATACTCGGTACTCGATACTCGGTACTCGATACTCGGTACTCGATACTCGGTAGATACCCTGTACTCACCGATAACGGTCAGATAGAGGTAGTGAGCGATGGGCGGTGTTGTTCCGACTTGACACAGGTACAATCCGGCGTCTGACGGTCGTACCGAACGGATCCTCAGACTCCAGTCGTCGCTGTACTTTTGGTGCAGCGGTTTGAACCGGCGTGGGTCGGCAAACACGTGCATTCCATTGGCCAGCACCTGCAGCTCATGTGCCCAGGATACCTGCCGGCACATGTATGGACCAATTAGCTGGGTAAATACCACACATTTACCAATCGATGGCCCCACGTCACCTGCCCTGCCGGTTCGTAAGGAGTGTTGGTATTTTTATGAGCAACGAAGTATTCGGTCGCATTGGCAAACACCTTAAATGAAAACATTCTTAGAAATATCAGCGACGTTTTACAGTGGATACAATAACAGGTTCTGGCGGAGTTTTGTTGGTGAAACTTATTGAACAAAACCAGCAATAAAGGCTTCAATAGTTCACAAGAACCCCAGCCAACAAAGCATGGGACATTACCCATTTGGGTCAAGACATGACTTGAAGAAAAAGGCTAGACCTCAAAAGCCAATGACACAGATCCTTGACATTTTCAGCGAGCGTCGACATAAATGACAAAAAAACGTTACAAGAAAAATCAGACCTCTATCTCTGAAAATGTCACGTATTAGCACAGAAAATATGTGAAGGAGTGACAACCCTCACCTACTACAGGTGCCTGTGAGGTTATGTAATAGCCAATGGCAAACATACTTTGACGATGGCAGGCCGTCCGCGTTTCTATAGCATGTAGTGTAATCTCATACGTCTTATTTGGAAAACGCAGTCTGTCTATGTAGACCTACTCAGTACTCAAGCAACGCTCGCTTTTGTTACATAATGCTCTTCATGCTTATAATGATATTGCGTGTATATCATTTTCCTTCTCAGCGCTGAATGCCTCCTTTACAGGCTACCGAGCCTACCGCCGCCGACATTCCCAGAGTTCCGTCTCAGGAATCGGACCAAAAATGCCTTTGGATAGAGCGGTAGCAACGACCCGAACACACATTTACTTCCATCAATATTCATTGCCGAGCAAATGGAGATATAAGTGCTGAGATATGCACAGGGCATCACCGAGCTGCAACAGGCGGTGCCGCGCACAGATGCATTTTTTCCGCTGCATAACCTCTCTCTCTCCCCCTCTCTCTCTCTCTCTCTCTCTCTCTCTCTCTCTCTCTCTCTCTCTCTCTCTCTCTCTCTCTCTCTCTCTCTCTCTCTCTCTCTCTCTCTCTCTTGCTCTCTCTCTCCATCTCTCTCCCTCTCTCTTTCTGTCTCTCTCCATCTCTCTCCCTCTCTCTCTTTCTCTCTCCATCTCGCTCTCCATCTCTCTCTCTCCATCTCTCTCTCTCTCTCTCTCTCTCTCTCTCTCTCTCTCTCTCTCTCTCTCTCTCTCTCTCTCTCTCTCTCTCTCTCTCTCTCTCTCTCTCTCTCTCTCTCTCACTCTCTCTCTCTCTCTCTCTCTCTCTCTCTCTCTCTCTCTCTCTCTCTCTCTCTCTCTCTCTCTCTCTCTCTCTCTCTCTCTCTCTCTCTCTTACCCCTACCGACCCTGGATCTAAAATCGTTGAAAACTCAGTTCACCGGGGTACTGTGCCTCGAAAACAGGAATTGAATAGATCTGATGATGTTACGCAAGAAAAATAATATGTGCTGGCGAGAGTCAAAGGTCTGCCATCATCATATCTAGAGCGAAACTATTAACCGCTGAGCTAATAACTTTGATATCGCAATAGCATAGATAATTATATTTTTATTCAATGTGTGAAATGTATGTCTTTGATTCCTAGTCGGCATGGTGTAAATTCAAACGCCAGTGCTCAACGCATAGCGCCTACTTTTCATTTTACAGTAAGCTGTCAGTCGAGTAGTCGACAGGATTCAGCCACCCATCTCGCATTCCTTTGACTTCCTGCCAGATACCCGCTCCGATTTTGTATTGTGTCTCCGAATACAGCGCGTCACCGGCCATATTTAGGGCGCCATTTTATCGAGCGATGGTAGCCTCCGGAGCTCGAGACCCAACAATTTACAGGACACATCTCTTCTCGGTGGTGTAAAATACAGCTGCATCCTCTCATGCAGTGACAGTATCGCCTCGGGGCGCTTCTTTACGGCCCGGGAACCTGGTCGAGGCTCTGACTCCGGTCGCTGTGGCCGAGCCGGTCAGCGGGTTCGGTTGGTGAAGGCTGGTTCACACCACGAAACGGCCGCTGTTGCGATCTGGGCCTCGTTTCATAAAACTCTGCCGTAACTTACACCTTTCCGTAATTCACACCCTTTCAAACTACGGAGCGCAAATAAATCCGTTTCACAAAGCCACAACTGGAATTGTTTACACCTCCGTAACTAAGCACATTTGCGTAGTTACCGTAATTTATCAAGTGTCCTACAAATTACAATTTCATGTCAACACTTATTTTTTTACGAGAATTTATAAAACAATTATGTTGAATTTAAATCTTAAAAATTATTTATGAAAAAAACAAAATTGATATTGATGACCATCCTTTATTAAAACAATATATTAAAAACAGCAGAAAGCCAGCTAAGCGGAAGTGCCTAACTACGAAAGTGGCGCGGCGCGGCGAATAAACAAAATTCCGATAGTGGCCACAAAAAGCGACTGATACAGAAGATTTGCAGTTTCTTTTTCTCATTTTGGCTGTTCTTTCTTCCTCACCGGGCTCAACATTATAAAATATATTGAAAATTAGCTTCCAATCTTCACATTAATTCAAAATCACGCAACATTTTTGTGCGTAGTTTACACCACTGATATCAAGAGCTTGATAAAATATTTGGCGTTAATTACGTCGTTTTATGAAACCCAGATGGCATCAATTGGTCCGGAATCGAGCATTTGCCGTAAATGAAGCTCCGTAATTTCGATGGCGTGAATTACTCCGGTCTCCGGCTTTATGAAACCGAATTGGCATCAAATACGCCAAATCTGGCATAATTGACGGAACGCCGTAAGTAATTCCTTTTATGAAACGAGGCCCTGGTCAGAGGTGGCGACTGGTGAAGGTTGACTGGACATACCACACAAGTGAAGTCGAGTGACTGTGACTGGGAACAGAGCTGCTGAAGGCCGGTTTTCACCACACCATGTTGCCGAGGAGATAGTGACAGGGAACAGCTACTGAAGACTGGTTCATACCACACAACTGTCACCGAGGGCCCGATTTTTCCGCCGAAAAGAGACAGTCGTAGTAACCTCTACTACGGACACGAGCGCACCTACTATAGGGAGGTTCCCGATTTAGCAAAGGGGGTCCACACCTACACACCAACAGTCCATCCCTAAAACCACGCCCGAAGCGTTGTGGAACGCGGCCGATTCCTCAGGCCGTCCTGCAGACCGTCGTTTGGGGGCAGCGGCGCGTACGGCAGCAGATAGCGTCAATCGCCTCCGCAGAATAGGATGTCGCGGCGCGCAATGAACCGGAAGCGGATGTGGGCCCGGCGGTATCCGGACTCAAAGCGGATATCAGCATTACCGGCATTATGGGAATGACGTGACTATGATGATGAGCATAGGTTTGCATTTTCAAAATTAAAAGAATGGATGAATTTTATGTGATAGCTAAAAATCGTGCTTCAGTAACGAGCAACAATCTTTCTACAATAACGAGATATCAATAACGAGACTCCCATGCTGCGATCTAACCTTAAGAAACTATTCCAAATGTAAAAGCAAATGCGCTGCAAAATAATTGAGCGCATACCACTGATTATTATTATTTTGTTTTTATTATACACTGGCTGATGGTCACCATGCATGTGTATCTTCTTCCAGTGACCACGTAATTATACTAGTCATAAGAGATGACTGCAAGCTGAGAGCCATCTAAATTTGGCCATTGTTACACGCACTATTGATCAATCCGGAAGCGAGCTACATGAGTTGGTCAATGATTATGGCATCCCATGAGGCCATAGAAGCTACACCCATTGTTACTTACAAGAATGTCCATGAGTATTCGTACTTTCATACATAATAAACTTTAGCAGCTTTCGCACAGAGGCAAGCTTTGCACCGAATGCAGAACAATAATCCCTTGTCCACACCTTTATCTATTCAGGTATAGGAGTATGTCAGCTCCTTCGGGATGCGTGTTCACCTGAGCGCCAGATAGCTGTGAAGAACCTTCCGTTGGGCTGTACTTACCGTTAGTGATCCGATGTGACGCACGCGACAGTTGAGGATGACCGACCCGCCCACGGTGGCTGTCTTGTTGGCCGAGTGGACCAGGTCAAACTCCGGTGCATCCGGCAGCTGGACGGGGGCGGCATCCTCGTCTTCTGCTGCAGACGCCACGTACCCTGCAGAAAGAGGAGACGACGGTCAAAGAAAACGTCACGAGCTCTGCAGAAAGTGGAGGGGACGTATTACAAGAGATGCACTAAACCATATCAACGAAAGGGACGGGACAGACAGGCGTCACAAGCCCTGCAGCCAGGGAGAGGGAAAGGTCAGACAGGGACGCTACAAACCCTATGAGCGGGGAAAGGTCTTACAGGGACGGTCAAAGGAGACGCCACGATTCCCACTTCAGTTCAAGTCGGCCGAACGACTTCAATGCACCTGCAGCGAGAGCAACAGCTGTTCCCCGGACAAGAACAGCATTGTTACATCTAAGTAACGCGCATAAGCAGCATTGATTGTTATAGACACTTGACGCACATCGTCGCTATTGACTGTTGCGTGTCATTTCCTCACTGACGACAAAACACCTTGCTCAGTTAAGCCCCACAATCCAAACCTGCAAGGAATGTTTAACGCCCAGCGCTATCATCTCTAGCAGCATCGATCGATAAGTCCAGTCGTCACAGCTCGACCTTCCTCCCTTCCTTCCCCTCCTCCCTCTCTTCCTCGTTCTCCCTTCCCATTCCGGCGGCTGGCCGGTGTCATGTCAATCGCATCAGCTCGAATGGGCCCGTATCCCGCCCCGGGGAACGAGCCAATGGCAGATTGGAGCTTAGCTGTGGAGGAGACGAGCGAACGGAGCGGGCCGGCGCGTCACCGGCCCGGGCTGCTGAAGCGCCGGCCGCCGCCGCGCCTCACTGCTGCAGGCAAATGAGCAGGGCGCGGACGGACGCGGCCGAGAAAATAAGGCCATTTATCACGTGTTAATGTATGGAGGGATGAATGGGAGCTCCGGTGAAATGTCGCGCGACTCTGGAGACGGCTGCGGGACGCGAGGCACCCGTTGGTATTCGTCGGCACCGCGTTGAGTTATCACCACTGAGAGACTAGAGAGGACACTGGAGTGGGGGAGTGCCTGCAGCAGCTCAACTCGACGGTGATGTGTGAGCAGTGAGCATTGGAACTCCACTGCTGCAGTAACACTGACTGTACTCGACAAGTCAATGACTACGACACCTATCATACATGGATGGTTTTCGAGTATCCAAAATCTTGTTCACTTTTTCAAGTTTTATATCTGACCCGTCACATGGTTCACAAGTTTCGCATTCTACATTATTGCAGGCTCACTGGTAACTGACCATTGCAGAGTTGTGGTTTGTTCCATAGCGCAAACATAAAGCTTATCAATGGTGCCTGAAGCTCCTTCATCGACTGTCTTGAAGACTATATAGCTGTGCGTTAAAAAAAAAATATCAGAGAGATGGGAATTTTAGGAACAGTAAAAACAAACTTCAACATGCTGTAGTGTGCAAGTTAGGATAAAATATTGCTAAGCTCTCTTAGTCATTTTAGAAGTTAAATATCACTTATAAGAAACACAATTTAGGAATTAAGAATGCAACACTGTGCTGTGCAGTAGGATGTTGATATGAGTTTTATTTTTTCACACAATGCATCACGAATAAAGAAGCAATTTAACTTCAATCCCTCGGTCGCAATTAAAGAATAAAATAAATTAGGAAGCAAAGAACGATGATAAACTTAGAAACATTCAGGACCTCAGGACGAGAGATATTCAGGGTTAGGAACCATTGACGCAATTTTATTGTCATTGAGCCAAAACGATGCTCAGCATGCTGTAGCTTAAGTGCGGTCAAGGCAACGAAAGAGCGTCTCACTGACGTCACTAGCCCGTAGTTTGACGCCACATATGTAAGTACCACATCATATGTATATGGTGAAACTCAGAAATTTTGGCTAATGCTTTCTTTAAAAAAGTTAACCCGCGCCCTGATGGGGGGGCCATTTTGGCCCCCCTGTGGTTTTTCTTAAATAGCGAGGAAAACGGCGGCGCGCAGCGCCGCCAAATTTTGGGTACCTTACCGGGCATCAATTTGACACCTTCACACAAAATTTCAAGTCACAGGTCACCTCAGGTCAGGAGTTATTGAGGTCAAACTGAGGTCATGTTCGAGCAAAAATGAGCAAAAAACATGACATCTTGAAACGCTCACCAATTCTACACTTAACAAGCAATTTTAAAGTTCTTTATGTGGCTGTGTAGAGAAAACACGGCGCTACAAAACTGCTATCTCGGATTTTCGAAATTTTGGGATTTTGACCCCAAAAATCAAAAAAATTGATTTTTTTAGAAAAACTCAAAAAAATTCCGAATTTTTTTCGAATTTCGAAAAAAAACGGAATATATGTGATAGTCCCTACGCTCTTCGATATACATACCAAATTTTAGATCGATACCTCTTTTTTTGGCCAAGTTATAGCAAAAAACTGTTAAAAATTGATGACGTCAAATTTTTGAACTCAATTTTAGCAATTCTAGACCTCGTAGCGCAAAACGGAGACCACCATTGAACTCCCCGTGACGAGCTGCATCGAATCGATACCCATTTTATGCAAAAATATCAACTTTGAAATTTGACCTAATTTGACCTGACCTTGACCTGACCTTGACCTGACCTTGACCAAAACGTGACCTAAGCTGGCCCTAAAGTCTGTCTGACCCACATCATCGCCTTTGTCATGTAAAATGGACCATAAAACATGTATCACACGACACTTTCATATTGTGACCCCCCCAGTGACCTGACCTCTGTGACCTGACCTGGTATCAATGACCTCAAATAGCAAAATATGTGTTTGAAGAACATTTCTCCACCGATGATTTTCAATGAAATGCATTTTACTCGATTTTACAACGCATTTCTTGAAATGCCTGTAAACGTTGAAAATTCGACCTTTGACCTGACCTGTGACGTCATCGGTTTGACCGAGGTCAATGAAATTGGGTCACAAGGTAGTTCCCCGTTGGGGCTATCCAACACCGTTTACCGCTTGTCGCTATGTTGCGTGGTTCTCGAGATCTGAGGGGGGGCCAAAATGGCCCCCCCCCCCCATCAGACCGCGTTGCTCGGCAGACCCCATCTGGGCGCGGGTTAATATGAGTAAATTTTCATGAAGCCGAAGCTATGCTAGACTTAGCAAATATTTAGTGATGCTAGCCATTAAGCAAATACTTTGTATTGGCCTAGTGACTGATAATTTAGGGCCATTCGAAGGTCCTTTGGCACTTAGCATTTTTTACTTGCTTTGAGAAATGCGTGAAGCGAAGCGGACCCCACATGTCAAAGTGCCTCGTTTTCAGGTGAGCAATGGTTGGAAACTCGGACGGTTTAGCTTATTTAACGCCCTCGCCGCCGCAATTCAGCGTGTTATTACAGCGGTACGTCCATCGCAAATCAAAGCAGGGCGATATTGGCACAAAACACGTCATGAAAGTTCCGCTTCTTTCTTTGTATTATTTGTTTAGCCGCTCCAAGGCTGATATAGGGAACGCCGAACGAACACACGATATGAAGCTCTCACTAACGCAATAGATGAGAGGTTCCTAACTTCACACTTCGAACAAAGTAATGGAAACTGCAAGGCAAGCATGCTGTTGCCTATGAGGAATTTGGATGTCTTTGTGTGACAGTTGTGTTTATTGTCTTTGTTCCTTTTTCATAGTCATTGATTCGTATAAGGAATATTTTGCTTCCAACGCAGCAAAAAACCTCGGGAAAACAGCTCGGATGTCCTCTAAAAGATGGATGAAAAGCTCACTTTGGGTGCTGCATAAAACGTTAAATCAAATTATGGTAACCTAATTTCTGAGCAAGGAAGCTTTTCAGCACATTAACTACGGTCCTTATTTCGTCTCCGTGGCGCTAAGCCGCTCTCACGTGGAGCGGTGTCTCCTTAGCTGCTTTTCGGCTGCCGTCGGCGGCCTAGCCGTATTTCATTTCCGACGAGAAACGCGCCCGAAATGGGATTTCAATGGAGCCATGATTTGCGGGCCTGAGAATGGCCGGGGACGTGCCACCGGTGGCTCGAACCGGCCGAACCTGCAGCTCCCGCAGAATTGTCGCCCGAGAAAGCGAACACTGCATGCATCTGTGTACGCATGTTGATATGTTGTAAAGATGCGTGACAAAATAAACCTTGTTATTGAATCCCTATTATTGAATCATTTTTACTGGGACTCATCTGCATCGCTTCATGGTTCCAAGACTGGTTAACATCACAAACATATGCATGATTATTTGAATATAACCATGCATTTTGATTCTGCTTTCAAATCAGTACGCATTAACTATCTCAAAAAGGAGTATATAATATGTGCAAATGTTGTAGCATATAAGTGGCAAAGCATGCGTCACATCGCACGAATTTTCCTCGTAAACCACTCAGGCTGGGCCTAAAATGCGTTCGCTGGACGCTGACACAGTGATTTCCCTGACAAATCGCTTGCTCACGTCCTCCAAATTAACAAAAGGCTTATGAGCTCTGAGCTGACAAAGCCTAATAACTTTTCACCGGTACATCATTCATCCTAAGGTTAAAATAAGTTTCAGTTTTGCGGCTTGGAAAGTGAAACCAGACCGCAGCAAAATTACACATTTGTCTTGAAATTTAACCCTAGAACGCCTAGGGGGGGTTGTATCAACCCCCCCCCCTGAGGTTTTTTCGAAGTGCACGCTAAACGGCTTGTCGTAGCGGGCTGAAATTTTCAATACCCTCTGGGGCAACCTTTGCGCATCTTTTGCCGAAAAAAAAATGATCGGGTCATGTCAGGTCACGGAGTTATGACGTCATAAGAGGTACAGCCTCCGGCCGACAGTTACCAAACGTGTGCGCCGAATCCCTAGGTTTTCTGCCGGTGATACCCACATTGTTAGGTGGATCATGATGAAACTTCCCATGCATGTTGGGGCAAGCATTGGCTATCGTGTGGTGCAAGAAAATTGACCGGGTCAGGTCAGGTCACGGAGTTATGACGTCATAAGAGGTACAGCCTCCGGCCGGATTTTCACGAAGTGTGTACCGAGTCCCGAGGTTTTCTGCTGATGCTATGTGATACATCGTTTGCTGTGAATTGATTGTTGGAAGTTGGAAATACACTTTTCTGAGTCGTTACCTACAGTATTTATAGCGGAGCAGTGGTCAACAGCCGACGAATCGGGACAAACACCGGAGGGTGATGTGACACCATATCACTCATCAGCAATAGGCCTCTTACTTTTATAGGGTAAATACACCAAAAACACCATATATGATGCAGAATTGAGTGGGGAATACGTTGTTGAAGGTTTGAAGTTAATATCTCTCACCGTTTTGCCGCAATCGTTGCGCAAAGTTGAAAAAGTTTGATTTTTTCGGAAAATTTGACCTTTGACCGGTCATAAGTAGATCAAATGTTGACCTAGGACCAAAAAATATTGGTACCACCAATCGCGAGATCTCGTTGAGAGCAATCCGTTGGTTTTTTTTCCGCTAAGCTCTACGACCTTCCGTTTCGAAACGCCAGGGGGGGTCGTAACCCCCCCCCCCCCCCCCCTGGTCGTTCGTGTTATGAGAAATGGCCTGGTCGTGCGAGGGTTAAAAGACCTAGGCATTGGCGTGGCTAAGATATAATTGTTATATCTTACGTACCAATAACATACAGTTTTTCTCATATGTCATTTTCATGTAAGGCAAGCCAAAAGAATTTGACATGGATGCCAGAATTAGAAAATGGGAGGCATTTCATGAAGGCATGGTCGGCTTTTGTCAATTAAACGAAAATGAAGACCAAGCATTAGGGAGAGTTTCGCCATCTTTCAATTGGCAGGCTACTCATAGGACGAACGTGGTTCCTTTCCAACACCGGGTGGCCGTCGCCCCTGGCACCCCCCCCCCCCTCCCTCCCCAGTACTGCCCCTTGTGACCGTCCACCTGGTGAGAGGTCACGTGATCGTCCGACCGCTGATCTTAGGGCCGAATATGACACAATTGCATGGGCTGGCAGCGGAAGGGTGGTGGCAATAAAAGTTGCGCTGGTTGCCAACGTTATTGGCTATGGTCATGGCCAAACAATAACCAAGACAAATTGCGACTCGCATTTTTGCCTGCGGAGTGCGGATCCTCATCAAATTTGGTCGGCGAAAGGAACCTTCCTGAAACCTTCTTACTGGCAACTGAGTAGATTGTATTGTTGCAAAGTTTGATAGGAAATGATTTAAGAGATGTGAGAGACGTCTTGTATACTGTATAGGAAAGCCACTTTAGCCAGTTTAGACTCCTTCGGCACCTACCTTAGTTGTCATATTAGTATCAACATGTACGGACCTACTTATCGTGTTAATTACAGCGACAGCCAAATATAGGTAAAAGTGACCGGCTTCTCTGACCTTCCCAACATGGCTGCTGGGTAGTCAGTAGTGTTCAATGTTCACCCTGTAACACTGGACAGAGTGGACCGACTTTCAACCGCTCGGTTCTGACGTATTGATCCCAAGTCGGCTGCCGCCTGTGTGTGTGCTTTCTGAGACCGCATTACAAGCAGTAAACCCGGGCCGACTTACCTCAGCCCAGCTGGCTAGCACATGCATAATAAATGCGTGCCCATGTATGCATAGTTGCTACCCTCCTATGTCTTGAAAGACTTGCGAGCATATTGACACTTCGCGGTGCAGCCATCATAAGCTGAAATATCCCACAAAACCAGTCGACGTTTACCTAAACAGCAATCGAGATTCGAGACACACTTTGTGTCAATAATTGGCGCAGGACATTCTGTTGATAATGATATTCCACTGAAGGCTAACACAGTGGATAACGAAATTGGTGACTCGAATCGAAATTAGTTTTTACTGTGTAATATAATCGTGTACTCTCAAGACAACACTTTTCCATTATACGGCAAACAACCCACATATTCACGTGTATTCTGTCGTATGATGTGTCTTGATTTGTACATAAGCTAATGGGAGTTGGAAAATAAATTGATTTGTATATTAGGGTGGCACTTAAAAATCAATTTTTGATTTTTGATGCGTGCGGGTGGCTTTCCGGTTCCATTCCCGTAAAAAATAAGGGAGACAATTTTTTATGGGAAAATATTGATGTTTAGAGGTCGCGAATCAAGGTCAAAATTGAGATTTTGGTAGCATATCTAAATATCATTTAAATCGCTTCTGAGTTTCCTATTACGCTGTAATCGGATGATAATAAGGCATTTCTTTGTCATTTTCATATTGTTTATTGATATTCCATGCAGCTTCGGCCATGCCAGAACGCTGGTCTATGTACTCCACTACTCCAGTTCCTCCTCTTTAGTAGATTATTGGCGCCTCATTGGAGGGAGGGTTATCATGGGCAACGGGCACCCAGATCACTTTGTGTGTAGCCTGGTTAGCAATTGCAGTCGATATTCGGGTGTCAGGTTAGCGTTTTCTGTGATCTTTTCAACGACATGGAGGAAGAACTGGCGCTAATCTTTGTCTTCCATGAGTGCCAGTCCTACATCAGCGCCATACCGCGCCTGGTGAAGTCATTCACCACCCGCAGCTCCCGGACTACACGAGCTGCGGTTTGGTAGCTGCTGTCCTCCCAGTGGCCTTGGTCATTGATGATGAGCCCCGCGTCCAGGTCGTGTATCCTTGAGAGCTTTTTGAACGATGGTGTGAGGAAGCTCGCCAACGTCTCGGTCGCGAGAGCGGCGTTCATAGTGTCCACTAAGGACTAATGAGGCGGGTCCCCTCTCCTACAAGTCTATTGCCCGCACCATGTCTTGATTGAGCCCGAGGGTCGGGGTCTAAAAGCTCCAGTCACCAGCCGATCACTCAATTACTACAGGTGACGGCCGAAGACCGGGACTGTCGCCTTCGACAGCTCCTTGTCGGGGTAGGTGCAGAACGAGTTCACGAAGGTCAGGTCCAGAGCCGGCGCAGTGGCAGTAGAGTCCCAGACCAGGCGGCTGCGGCGGCGGCGGCGAACTTGCAGACAACGAACAGCGCACAGCGTCTGATGACCTGGGCCTCGTCCGCCGTCAGCCGGAGCCGCTCCCTGAAGAGGAAGGCATCCACGGTACGGATGGTCTTTGCCATCCACCTAACTCAGTGGAGTACTCTGAGGCGGAGAAACGGATGCCGTGCTTGGAACTCCACCAAGAGCAGTTACGCAGAGCTCCAGAAGTTTTCGGTAGTCTTCCCGGAGCTAGGCATAGTCCAGCGATGGAAGCGATGGAAGCTGACCAGCAGCTTGTCCCACTCCGGAACGTCGTCGACGGCGAACGCCACCGGTGTGATCCTGTCAATGAAGCATGAACTCCCACCCGCTTTTGAACCTCTTAAACAGCCGGATGTAGAGGCCGCTCGAGATTCTCCGGCAGGTGGAGAAGGCCTTCTCTAGGACCAGCTCTTACACGTGGTGCCGGCAGGCCAGCTGGAGGACGGGCCAATCCAGCTTCTGCTCGATAAGGGCTAAAGTACCGTTCACCAGCATGCTGTTCGCCGTCGTGGCGTCGAAGCAAAAGGCCGCAGTTCCGCTTCTCCAGTTCCTAGTCCCCCAGCGCTGTGAGCATGGCCTCCTGTGCTTGGATGGAGGGGAGTTTGGGAACGGCGAGGAGCTTGGCCACCCTAATCCCCCCCTCCCCATCACCAGGACCTAGAATCGGTCGACGCTCATTCTCTCGCGGTTCAGGATTCGCGGTTCAGCCGGAGTCGTATCAGAAGTTCCGTGCCGCAGTTGATAACCTAGGTTCACGTGTTCTTCACACATTACGGTTGGGCAGTTTGGCCCGGTCGAGGCCAGTTCACTGTTGGGGACGTCCGCTCGCCCGCATGCGCTTGGGAGTGTGAGTCGACGTTTCTCTCTCATGGTCGCCATCGTCAAAGATGTTCCCTCCGTGTGCGCGCCGCAACGGTCGGGTAAGTCTGTTGCTGGCACTGGCACTAGAGTCGGAAGAAGCGCCCACGGAAGAACATCCCGAAAGCACAATAAACCAGTGCAGCTCAATGCCCACTCTCGCCTCTGCTTTCCCCCGCCGGCGATAGGATGACTCCAACTTCTTCACATTCTCTTTGACAGAAAATGAGCATGTCTCAAGATTCAAGAACCGATAGAACCGTGGGGCTCGTCCTCCCTTTGGAACAGGAGAGACCGGTTACTCCTCACACTAATCAGAGGATATGACCTCCACTGAGAGAAGGCACCGGTCGTAGGCCAAAAACAGGCCTGACATGGGTAAAACAGCCCAGATCAGACCTGTCTTGGCCTGACCTGGACTGGCTACGATCGACCGGAAGTGATGGGATAAGCAATTGTTATGCAAATAAAGGTCAAAATACGTCGGATATGACGCTTAATGACCAGATATGTCATTCCAAATAGGTTTAAAGTAGTTTCCAAAAAGTTGATTTTTTCCCCAAAACTGCCAACTTTGACCTCAATTCGCGACCCCTAAACATCAATATTTTTTTCAAAATAATTTTGCACACATTATTTTTTACGGGAATGGAACCAGAAAACTACCCGCACGCCTAAAAATCGGATAACATAAAATTCACCCTATTGCTAAGTGCCACCCTATTGTATATTCAAATTGTTGCATTCTTAAGTTCAAAAGCAAGGCACTGCACTTACTGATAGACGCACCGGATTCTAGATTGATATCCGTCTCGCAGCGAATTAATTAAGTAGTTGAAGCAAAGTTTCAGTTCAGCTGCTCAAGTTTAGAAGTTCATGGTCCCCGGCACGTGGAAGCTGTGATAGAGATCTTGGCCAATGGCCATTGCACTTTGCAGCTATATCTGACTACGTTCACATGCATAGGCGTAGGAACAGGGGGGGCCAGGTGGGCAAGTGCCCACCCACTTTTCGAGGTGGGGGGGCCAACCATGTGTTTTGGCCCACCCACTTTTTACTCGAGGCCCCTCGTCTCGATTTGAGAGGACATCGTCACCTTCCAGAATAAACAAACTCGGTAAAAATAAGTTCCACGAATCCCCACGCACGGACTCCAAGGGGCCGTGATGGATCCAAGGAGGCCCTCTGTTCATACTTGTCAGTCGAAGCCCCTGAGACTGATGGCCTGAGAGGCCCTAGTGAATCTGAGGAGGCCCCAATATCCACACTGGTCTGGGGAGGCCCCTGACACTGGCGGTCTGGGAGGCCCCTCTATCCACACTAGTCAGAGGTCTGAGACTGGTGGTCTGGGAGGCCCCTCCATCCACACTAGTCAGAATAGGCCCCTGACACTGGCGGTCTAGCCGAGGCCCCCTACCCTCACTAGTCAGAGGAGGCCCCTCTATCCTCAATAGTCAGAAGAGGCCCCTGAGACTGATGGTCTGGGAGGCCTATCCATCTACACTGTAGTCAGAGGAGGCCCCTGAGACTGATGACCTGAGAGGCCCTTATAATCACACCAGGCAGAAGAGGCCCATGAGCCTGATGGACTGAGAGGCCCTTCTATTCATACTGGCCACAGGAGACCCCCAAAGCTTTCGGTCTGGGAGGTCCCTCAATCCGGCACCAGTCAGAAGAGTCCCCTGAGACTGATGGCCTGGGAAGCCCTTATATTCACACTAGGCAGAGGAGGCCCCAGAGACTGATGGTATGAGAGGCCCTCATATTCACACCAGTCAGAAGAGGCCCCCGAGGCTGATGGCTGTGAGGCCCTTCTGTTCATATAACTGGCCACTGGAGGCCCCTGAAACCGGTGGTCTGGGAGGGCCCTCTATCCAAACTAGTCGGAAGAGGCCTCTGAGACCGATGGTCTGAGAGGCTCTTATATTCATACTGGTCGCAAGAGGCCCCTGAGACTGATAGTCAGAGAGGTCCACTCCTAATGAATCTGAGGGGGCCCTCTATCCACATTTACACTTTTCTAGGGAGGCCTCCGAGACTGATGGTCTGAGAGGCCCTTTTATTTATACTGTCCACAGGAGCCCCCTGAGATTAATGGTCTGAGAGACTCTTCTATTTATACTAACCAGAAGAGGCCCCTAGGATTGATGGTCTAACAGGCCCTTCTATTTATACTAGCCAGAGAAGGCCCATGAGACTGATTGTCTGAGAGGCCCTTCTATTCAAACTAGGCAGATGAGGCCCCTGAGAATGATAGTCCGAAGTGCCATGCGGCGGCAACTGGCCGTGGCCATATTTCGGCTCGGTAGGGCCCCACAGAGCTCATGAGAGCACCTCAAGGGCTCATAAGTAGACACGCTTATCCCCATAAGGGTGCCACGCGTGCTTCTGAAGGCTCCTTGTAGGCATCTAAGGGCCCTTTCCGGCTTCTAACGGCTCCACCCGCCTGTGATGGCTCCACACCAGTGTTTATGAGCGCCACACAGCGGCGCCTTTGAGGCTCATACTAGTGTCTCTTAGGGCCCTATATCGGTGGCTCTGGGGGCCCCACACCGGCGCCTCTGTGGGCCACCACACCTGTGCATCTCAAGGCTCTATAGATACTTACATCTGAAGGACCACACAAACTGACACCTCTGAGGGCCCCACACCAGTATCTCGGAGCTCTGAAGGCCCCACACCGGTGACTCTGAGGACTCACCGGCTCCTGAGAGCACCATGTTGATGTCTAACGGCTCCACAAGGCCACTGAAGGCACCACACAAGCTCTCACTGAGCTCTAATGCCCATGTACCGGCCTCGCCAGCGCATTCATAGCTCCACACCAGCAATTGTAAGGGCTTCACACTGAAGTATCTGGGGGTTCCACACCGGTGTCTCTAAGGGCCACATACCGGCATCTCTGAGGGCCCCATACCGGCGTCTCCGAGGGTCCACATCTGGCGGGCACTCATCAGCGACTGAAGGTCCCACACTGTCGACTCCGAGAGCCCCATCTGCGTCTGGGAGCAACATGCCGTCTCTAAGAACCACGGCGGCTCCTCCGTCGAAAGATGGGCGTTTGCATGCCAAAGGGGAGCGGTTCTGAGACAGTAGGGCACCTACGTGCAATAGAGAGGCGCCTATGAAGCCCATAGGGGTGCCTCAATGCGAAAGAGGGGTGCCTCTGAGGCCTACTATATGGGCGTCCACATGCAATAGAGGTCTGCAGACTGCAATTGTACAATGCCATGGGGGTGCATTCATAGAAACAGGGGCACCGGCGTGGCAAAGAGAGGCGCCTTCAAGTGTCCATAACAGGTTGTATATGCGACAACGGGGCGACTGGGGTGTGGGACATATAGGGATGTCTCTGATGACTATACATAGGGCGCTTATATGCAAAGAGGGCGCCTATGAAGCTAATGGGGGCACCTGGGAAACGAGGAAGACATTTGTGTAAGG
>NW_024883346.1:0-103691 GCF_019059575.1 Amphibalanus amphitrite
ACTTCTAAGTAGACCAAAAAACACGGATCGTGAGTTTTATTGCTTTATCATCCTCGTTCTTCGGATGTCCGTGGAGAGCCTAGTGGCTTTGGGAGGGAGGGGGTGCTACATTGAAGTAGTCTTTGTGCGGTATTTCGGGGCTATGGCACTAAGTGGCAGGGCGATTATACGCTATAACAGTCACGGACTACTTCTTGCCTTCCTATCTGTGTGGACTGCGACTGCGAGGACTTACTTCTGAAGAATTATATGTGGAAATAAATTGACCTACGCCACACTACTGATCAATATTTTGCTTAAACACGTCGAATATAAAGCTTCTCATCTGGGTTCTCGTTGGTCGCCAATTCATCTTACGCAGCGCCAGTTGGCTAGACACAATTTACTGAAACGCCGTATCTTGAAACTTCTCCCCTCATTCTGTCTGACAGATCCGTGGATGCTTTCCTAACGGATCAACATGAGGTCCATTATTTGAGCATTGCGCGAATTTTTCCACATACAGTGCCTGCCAATTCGTGACTTTGCAATGAAAAAGCTTACAGTCCCGTTGGACTACAGTACCGTTACTGGCCCTCACATTTTTCTTTTCTGCAAGGTAGCTTCATGATCAGACGACTAATGTTAATTCCTTCTGGAATTGGGACCTCTTTCCCGCCTTGCTATCCGTCCATCCAATCGGGTCACAAATACCAAGACAAGACGTCCAACCTTCGATTCGAAATCACGTCAGCCACCCCACGAATTCTCCTGGACTTCGTCCTTCAATTCATCTCCTAGCTTGACGTCAGCGTTGAGGTCATCAGCGCCGCCACGAACGTTGAGATAATCATGTCTATATACCTGCCATAAAGATTCCACGATTCTCCATTGCACGTCATCGGTATAAAGAGGACGGCTTCTATGGTAGGCCGTTTGCTGATTGGGGGTGATTTGTATAACTGTGTGATAGCTGTCGCCTGGGAGACAGGACCGGCCGGGTTTGACATGGGAGCAGCGCGGTGCGTGGGAGGTGATAGATATCGATAGCACTGCGGCTGATGGTAATTTATTGATGGTGCGTCATTAATCGTGTGCCACATAGGAACGTCACTGATAGTACGCGTGTGGTGGTAGCACTGACGTTATGGTAATACATGGTGGTTGTTATGGTATATCATGGTGGTTCTTATGGCATATCACTGATGGTACGCCATGACTGAGCTCAACACTGATGATGCGCAAGTGCTGGAACGTCTAATAGCAAGTCACTGAAAGCGTGCATTGTTGGACCGTCACTCGCACGATTTGCTGGAGCGTCACCAATGCCAAGCTTCTTTGAATCGACACTGACTGTGTTGTCCGACGCAGACGTGGCCGACAGTGGCCGTGACCTGCTTTCACGGCAGCTATACTCAGCGCGTATTGTGCATATCGGGGGCTGTGGAGCACTGAGACCCGGATGGTCGTGCTAGGACAATACTTTGTTTTAGCGCAGAATTTGTGCCTAACGGTACTGCCATCGGGATTGATGCTTTGTGAGGGCTTCACTTCACCTTTCTATGCAGTAGAGCGGCTTTAGTATTCATAACTCCTCCCTTGACCCTACCATAAAACCCTTCTATAACGCTTCCTCTTCCATTTTCCCTCAGGACGGCACGGACAACCTTCCGATGCGGACGGCCGAGTACGTGGCCAGCCACTTCGGCAACATGTACGACTTCTTCTTCATCGTGCGCGACAACACGTACGTGCGCGGCTATCGGCTGAAGGAGTTGGCCGAGGATCTCAGCGTCAGCACTGATGTGCTCCTCGGCGCACGCCACCAGGACTCGTGCAGGCTCGGTGAGTACTGTGTGTGATGAGGGCGCGGGATCGATTCCCGGTGGAGGAGTGGGTGGTGTTTGTATGGACTGTAGTGTTTTCAATTGTGATTGGATGTTTGTGCAGGAAGTTGATTGCCAGGTTTTTTTTCCTTGCCAGTTGTTGAAGTTTCCGGTTTTCGATTTAGTCCTTGTGAAGAGCATGCGTTACATCGGATGATGAAACCTGGTTGCAGGCGTACGATTTTAGATAATCCAGTGGATGCGCAACTCGGTTATTTTTATCCAGATATAAACCTATTTCATGGTTATTACACTATTCTCGCCTACCCTCCCTGCCGACCGGCCCCGAGGCCCGAACGCGGCGACCACTCCTCGATACCTGTCCCTTGTTTGCGCCGTGCTGCTCCTCGTTTTCGGGTCGCCGCGGCGGAACAGCGGCGGTGCTGGGAGCGGCCACGGTGAAGGCCAGTGACCCTGCCGGCCGACCGGTGCCGGCTCGCGGTCGACCGCTGAGCTGGTGGGCCGTCGTGCCGGTCGGCAGTGGAGCTGGTCGGGCGGTTGGGAGCCGCTGGTGCCTGGTGGGACGGTCGGGAGCCGGAACGGAGCCGCGAGCCGGGTCGTCGGCCACGGGTGCCCACTGCCCACGGTCCGTTTGGATGGGCATAAATTGTGCCGGTAGAACGGCAGATGAGCTACTGTCAGCCGGTCAGTGACTCAGGAATGATGGTCATGACCAGAAATAAAAATATGATAAATTTTGCCGATGATTGATGATAGTCCGACGCATTGCGCACGTTTGGTTTAGCATAGCTTCAAGTCGGTCACTGTGTGCTGCATTCGTTGTACGGCGATGGTACAGGACTCGAAAATCCAAGACTGTCTATTTATAAGCCGGCTATATATTGTAACCCTAGCCGCTAGCGTATTGATCACGAGCCGTCGCGCTTAGCCGAGCGGTAAGCAGCGCCCTGTCGCATAATCTCATTCTCTGCGATTCCTGCAATGGGGTCAAGGCGTCGGGCGGCAGCCCTGTGCGACCAGATCTGGCAACGGTTGCCAAATCGGCGTGTGCAGTGGACCGAGCCATCAGGTCAGGTGTCGTACGGGGTCGACACGCCACTGAAGCGAGCAGAACCGCTGGGTTTACCCCGCCCCCGTGGTGTCCCTTCCCCCACTAGGGGACGAGACACAGACCCCTACTGTGACTGGATGTGATAGTCGGTTTGTCTGTGAGCGGGAGAGAAGTCCAGGGTTCCTGTTTTTTTTTTGTTTTTTTTGAAGTATAGAGTCCGCTGGACTCTCTGACTCTGTTTGCCTGTTGATTCTGCCGGTGGCCGGTGTGATTTGATCGCAGTGGATGGGACCAAAGTCTGGCCTCGCTCTGTGTAACGGTGACCAGATCCTGCCCGGATAATCCGCAGAGCTATGGCCGTCTCGTAACACAGATGTCTCAAGACTGAGTGAACGCTGAGCTGAGCTGCTGTAGTTTAGATACGGCTGGTTTCGGACGGCCACGTCCTGTTTTGAAATCAATAGTTTCTCCTTTTTTGCTGAACTTCACGGGATGTTTAGCGCTGCTGTCACATGCTGGACGCCTTCCTTATGGATTCACATATTGTGTTTGTATTTGAATCTCGACAGAAAATTTCCGTATGCCAGTACTTTCTCTCACGTTTGCGGGAGTTGGCGCTCGGACATGTGTTGGCACTAAATCACGGTAACGGCGGAGAGAAATGTGGTTAACGTGGGCGTCATCTGGGAAATATTACTCTTGGCCACCTGTCTTTCATTTGCTCTCGACGCTGTGGGATGGAGAAAGGTGATCTACGTGACGGCATAAACGAGGAGTTCCGAGTTTGTATGAGTGGTTCAGTGCTCAGACCCCGACGTCACCATCGTTTATACGGAGTTTCGAGTTCTCACAGTGTATCAGCGTCATTGCGGCATCCTATCGGCTGCTGATGTCATTTACTGATGTCACATATCCAGTTAAGTGATGGCCGTTATGATGCTAGTTCGGTGAAGAGACGTCATGCGATTATTTCAACCGATGTACGAGCTCTCCGACCCGTAATCGTCTCACACCGGGTCCTGGTTCCCCTGGCTTTTATTTCTTCATATCTCAAGATCGAGTCTTAGCCTCTATTTTTACCTGACCCCTCCCCTCTCTCTCTCTCTCTCTCTTTCTCTAGACGGCGGTCTGCTGCTCTCCCGTCAGCTGCTGGTGAACACCGAACGAAAGGCCGAGTGTGAGGCCCGTCTCCAGACCTCTGCTCTGACTGGTGATCAGGCGCTCATCTCGTGTCTGGAGCTGCTGGGTGGTATCCGCTGCACCGACCGCGCCCAGGTAGGTCACCGAGGTCACCGAGGTCACCGGGGGTCATCAGGGGTCATGTGGCATCTTGTTCACTGAGGTCAGCAGGGGAGGGGATGTGGGGCTTAGGGGCCATGGAGGACAAGTAGGCGTTTAAAGATACTGTTCAGACATGATGACTATAGTGTCTTCACTCTTCAGAGAGGTTTAGGGTTCATATCTGGTCAGATATGATGACTGAAGCGTCTACCTACATGGACGTTTACGGTTTCGAGTGGCCGTCTCTGGTCTGGATTACATGGGGTGGAGACGTTGGTCACAAACCGGTTTGATGATTTTAGTTCAGGTGGACTGAACGCTAAATTAGGTCATGTCGAACTCTACTGATGCCCTTTGAAGGTGAACTGAATTAATTAGGTTGGAGTGGATATTGAGGAATTCCAGATTCCTCAGCTTCATTGCCATTCATTCTAATAAGAAAGCGCTAAGATAAAATCATGGCTATATTTCTACCTTTCTGTTGCTGTATACCGTTCATGTTGGATAGCAGCCTGACGCTTGCCACTACGTAAGTAAAAACAATTTATTCAATCATAGTGCCGGCAGTACGAACGCTCAATGTAGTTAGCTCGTGGCGTTATCCAGCACTGTCGTGTGCTGTCCTGGACGACCTTCCTGTCAATTGAGACCCCTCACCTTACCTGGACCCCGTACCTGTGAACGCTACCGACTCCGTACCGTCATCGCCTCCGCTGCCGCCGCCGCCGCCGTGGGCTCAACGCGTGGGCGATGTCGCAAACACCGGTCTGGGACCGGCGGCGGCGGAGGCGGCGGTGCAGTGACCTTGGCAGAGGGTACAGCGGCGGCCGTCCGGCGCCGGGCCTGGCCCGAGGCTGGAGAGGAGAGAGAAGCCGGGGAGTGGGAGAGAGAGAGGGAGGTATGACAGGGGAGAGAATGGGATGGACGGTGAACACGGAATAGGCAAAAGGCTAGGGGTATACAACGGATCGAGGAAAAGTGGGGAAGGAAGGGTGTGTGTCCTGGAATGGAATATTGCCTGAGAATTCACGAAAAAGCCAATGCCGATCTACGGCACTTGACACAGACGAGAACAATGGTAGTGGCTAAATTTCGTTTTACTCGTTGTTCTGATATCAGCTGAACTTAGACGATTCCTTACCATATAAAGGTTCAGTATATCCTAAATGCACTATTGGGGCCGATTCCATAATGCACCTTATAAAGGTTCAGCATTTCCTAAATGCACTATATGAGTTCAGTTCCCGCGCGTCACTCCTCTCTAGTTCTCTACCGTCCAGTCACAGACCAGTGAGCCCATTCCCTCGGCCGCACACAGACAAGGTCGTCCGAGTGTCATTAGTGGTCGTTAGCAGTCATTAGATGACCGCTCGGCTTTACTTCCGTTGCCTTCGCGGCCTTGAGCTGTGCGTGAGCACTTGGCACGGAGGCTTGCTTGTTCAGCTTTTACTGCTGCAATAGGCATCATCCAAAAGAGAGGTTATAACCTTTATCAGAGCGCACGTTTTTTTTTTAGAATGCGTTATGTAGTTATGTAGGTATAGGTAGCTGCTATCAGGATTCAGGCGGGTTATGCATCTACCTACGCTTTTTTACTACCTACGTGTTTAGGACTATTCTCTCAAAGCACGTTATCTCATTTGGTGTCACCTCTCTGTCTAAACAAACTGCCGTTGTCTTCCTGTTATCTGTGTATTTCCAAACCATCCTTCCCCATCTTCTCTTGTGGTAACACCCGACCGACCCCTGTTTCACTTCACGGCTCACCATACTGTTTCTAGCAGAGTTCAGTAAAGTTCAGCTCTGACCGCCATCAAACCCCGTGATTCTATGCTCCACTCGCCTCAGTAGGGCGTGTGGCTCATCCCTCACCCCTCTTCCCACAGGGTAAGTGGTTCGTCTCTCAGGAGGCGCACCTGTACGACCCGTCGGCCGAGGGCGACCTGCCGGGCCTGGTCTCCATCCAGGCAGTCCACTCTGCCGCCGACCACAACCGACTGCACGCCGCCTTCTCACGGCTGGAGATCGCCGAGATTGATGAACGTATCGGTCAGCTGCGCCGTGCACTGGAGGATAACCAGAGGAACCTGCATGTGCTCAGCAGGGCTAAGGCTGGTGAGGACCGCGCAGTGGAGGGACGATAGGAGTTAGAGTTAGTAAAGGGCTCAGTGGGATTGTTGGGCGGTAGAAATGCTGCTTTGGACTTGGGAAGTGCTGACAGGGTTGTTAGGTACTCAGACATTTGTGTGATGTTTCCTTTGTGAGAGCATTTTCCGCGATCTATGACGCTGCTGATAATGTTTGAAGCTCTTTTTGACAGCATTCTAGCTATATTCGTTAGTGGACCCCAAGGCCGATAACATCTTACGTCAAAGTATATCCTCGACCATAGTTTGTCTCATCCTTACCTCCAGATAAAGGCCGTTAACTTCCCAACAAGACTTTCCAGTAGACCTTTCATTCTCAGACTGTCCCGCTGACGTCTCCCTCCCCAGACTAACCTCTCACTGTCTCCTAAACTCTGACCTCTCCTCTCATTCTGACCTCTCCCCACATTCTAACCTCTCCTCCCCTCCCACAGGCGATGACTCCAAGGAGGAGTCCGGCGAGCCGGAGCCGCTGCCGTGGCCCACGGGCTCCCCGGCCCCGGTCCGCACGGCCAGCCGGCACCACATTAACATGTGGGAGCGATTCTCCGAGACGGAGATGTTCCTCCGATCCGAGCAGCAGGTGGTCGACCCGCACACCGAGGTGGACAGACTGGATATTCAGGTGAGTGTGGAATGGGGGCTGAGAGGCGACGTAGGATTGAGAGTGTGGGAAGGGAAATGTATAGAGGCGATATTGTGGGGGTGTTGTGATGAGCGAGGAAATATGGATAAATGATTGGATGATGAAAAACGAAATGAGTTGTGGGATGTTATAATGGAAATGGTGAAAAATCGACCTTTGCCATTTGCAATTAATGCATTATTAGTTTGGGTAGTGGTGCAAGGATATGGCCATCTCGTTTCATTGCCATTTTTTCTTTATGCGGTCAGTATCACTGTCTCGTACTGACCACATTCATGCCTGCCTCTATCCCTCCGGCTGGTACTGAAGTTATACAGTTGTAAAGTCACGATCCGTGTCATCAGCTGCGACCACGTCGTCAATTCAATGTGCAACATCTACTTACCCTTCGCCTCATCTCCCCAGGACGTGATGGAGCTGGGCATGGCCGAGCTGCGCAAGACAGCGCCCGTACAGCTGGTAAAACTCCGAGCCGGATACCGACGCTTTGACGGCACCCGCGGAATGGACTACATTCTCGACATGGAGGTGCAGCCCGACTCTGGCGGGGCCACTCAGACGCGCCGTGTCGAGGTGCACCGTCCGATCCTGAAGGCCGAGCTAGTGCCGATTCCATTCGTCACCGAGAAACCCACCGTGTCCATCCTGCTCTCCGTCCAGCCTCATCACGTGGACCGCGCCCACACCTTCGTCCAGGAGCTCATCAACAAGAACGAGAACGTGGCGCTGATGCTGTTCCTGGTCCCCGGAGAAGCGGACACGTCTCTGTTCGAGCCGCTCAGGAGACTGGTGAAGCAGGCCAACGAGCGGCGCTCGGCGGCGGCGCACAGGTTCGAGGCGGTGGTGTGGCCCCACCGGGAGCCGCCGTCCCAGTTCGATATGGTGGATACGGTGGGGGAACAGACGCGCGGCCGGTGGCAGCAGGCGCTGGTGCTGCTGCTGAGCGAACCCGTCGAGTTCAACTCGGAGCTGCTGAACAGGGTGAGTGCTGAGAAAGAGGAGTTGGAGGGGCGGGTCGTGGGGGATGATAGAGCTTGGACAGTTGGTTGTAGCAGTGCTAGGGCATCTCGATTCCTCATTAACGTGCATACCCTGTACTTTGTGTGTCGTGACCTAAGCATTGATGAATTAGGAACTCAACGGCATTTTCAGTGTGCGTATATTGACTGATGTGTTGCAATGACGATTTGATAGCCTACGTCATACGCTAATAACTATTTAGGGGACTATAAGTCGATGACCACCCAGTACCTCATTCCTGTATTTTCACTGGATTCAAACCAAGTCCATTTACCCGTATGTTCCTTATCTTCTTGGTAGCTCCTTGTCGGCACATGATCACGCTGTTACGTCGTTTACGTGTCCGTACCCCAGCTTATCTCATCCCTAACTAACCCCTTGGTGTTCCCTTCAGGCTCGTATGCAGACGATCCGCGGCTGGGAGGTGTTCTGCCCCATCCCGTGGGTGGAATACTACCCGGCTGTGGGCTACTACGGAACCACCAACCTGCGGCCCGACAAACTGGAACTGCGCAAGGACTACGGACACTTCGACGGCGAACACTATGCCATCATGTCGTTCTATATGGATGACTACAAAATTGGTAAGTACGACAGCGCCACAAACTACTATGGAGGTCAGAGTCTGACCTCACCTAGTAGTTTTTGCTTTTGCAAGGAAGGTCTGTCATGTGCCGGACGAAATTAATGTGCTGATGTGATTTGTCGGGAGTCCCTGTATAATTGTTTTTTTAGCGGCTCCGTCTGACCCTGCTGTATTGATATTTGATACACCGCTGACCCCCCTCTTACTCTGTCTCTGCAGTCCGTGAGCAGACGCTGGACTCTATTCCGATGGGAGTTCCGCGGGTCGGAGGCAGCTCCAGCCGCCTGCCGTACGATCTGTACGGCGCCTTCGTCAAGTTCTCCGGGCTGCACGTGCACCGCGCGGTCGACCCCAGCTTCCGCCTCTTCTATTTTGAGCGCTCGTGTCCGGCGCCGGCGCTGTACTTTTACCAGAAGGCGTGCGAGAGTTCCCAGATGCACGGACTGGGTCCGCACGATAAGCTGTCCCGACTGTTGGCCGACTTCCGCCTGATGCAGGGTGAAGACTCCCGGCACGTCAACGCCATCTAGCGAGTGGACGACACTGCCACCTAGCGGCGGGAGAGGCTTCTCCTCTGGGATGCTGCACAGTGACCAACGCCGCCTCTCACCCTAGCGCTTTGACGGAATGTTTGATGATATTTCCTCCCAGTATGACTATTTGTACTTACCTTGACATATGGAGTAAGCCGTTTTTATAACTATCCTGCTGACTCCGGTGTGTGCCAATGATGACCTGAAATGTATTTACCTTTATTCCTACTCAGCTATTTAACGTTTTATTTGTAAATATTTTGCGTTCGTCGCATTCAATGGTACTGTACTTATCATCAATGTTTGGGTCTTATGCTCTCCTTCGTATACATTTAATCATGTTTGATAAATCGTGTTTCTCTGAGACTTAATGAAGTGACCTTTTTAGATCAAAATGCTGGGGATCATGATCAAAAGAGTATATTATTTTCTGTAGATTGCACCTTTATATCTCAACATCTCATTGTCTACCAACCAATCTTTCGCCCTGTAAGTACAACTTCCCGTATACTTTGCTAGTGTCTGCGGCTGTCTCCGCTGTACCTTGCTGTCTATCTACCAGTTCAACTGACGATCAAAATGTGACTGATGTGCCTTATGCGTTTTAGCTATTTATTTCTTTTACGTGGCTGACATGGGATGTTTATTCCTTCTTATCAGGTACTGTGTTCCACATTCGCGATATCTATAGATGAATTTATGCTTACAATGTCGCGATATGTGAACTCTTCCGTTTTATTTGGCCAAATATACTTCCCGGATCATTATATTTATCGTATTCCTGTTAAGGTGCACCCTCCCACCTTAACATTAGATTTGAGTTGAGATAGCCAAAATGGGGTCCCTGGCTCACAATAATGAAATAAAAAACAATTACCGGTTTCGGCACTCACAACATCGAGAAATGCCTTAAATCGGAAATATTGAATTTCAAAATTGCAGCATTTTGATTCAGAGGGGCTAATGCTTAGGAATACCCCTCTGAATGTGTGACGTCAGCGCAAATATCTAACGATTTTTAAATGTTTGACTAAAACGTTTTGTAGCACGCGGTGGTATATGCTATTTGCGCGCAACATCTGCCGCAAACGCCGCACTTCTAAAATAAAGTCGCTAGAAACAGCGGAGATCCCAAATAAGTAAACAAAAGTAAAAGTCTAATATCTTGAAAACCGGTGAATATTTTTGGGTGAAATTTGGTAGAAATTCGTTTTCGCTCTTTCTGAAACGAGCGACATCACTTTCATGCCAATTCATAAACTTTTTTGAAGGTGGGAGGGTCCCTTTAACAGGAGGGGAAGCCGATGGGATGAAACATCGCTCCGCTCGTTTGTTATGGCCTGACGTTGAATAGCCGATTCCTGAAAGTTAACGCTGAGCAAGCGTTAACACTTGTTTTTAGCGAATCGTACAATTTCGGATGCAATATGACTTACACCTCTCGATCAAGTGATGCCATCTGCCCATTGACGTGGTTCATTGGATGTGCATTTGGTAGATCGTTTAGGAGGCCTTGACCACTTTGGTGAGCACAGGCACATGTCCTGTGCTCACCCCGGTCCCGCAGGGTGGCGAGGGCATTGGCCCCATCGATACGTACAATATTTATGTAAATCGATGATTGATTTCATGAAGTCCATGGCTTATGCTACTAAATATGCAGCTCTCTGCAGACTGAGCCGACTGGGGACGACTGACGACTGAGCAGACTACTACCTATAGTTTGGAATATTCAGCGTGGCATTTACTTATTGGACGGATTGGTATGTGTGGACGGTGCAACTCAGTTACACCGTTCCACTGACTTGTAAGTACCGACTCTAAAGAGCGCCAGGATGTGACACCGGCATTTCCAGAAGCCATTTTTTTTTTGGCCGATAGACCTTGTGGGTCAGCGCCCTATGATGATCTACGGAATTCAATGACCTGTTTGATATGCTGATCGGGTGGAGATCTTCGAGCTTTCAATCGCTGCTATTTTTATGCAAATGCATCGATGCCGGTTTATTTTCAAAAATACCCTTTTCAACGTAGCGCTGGAATGAACGATAACCCGACGGGCTGATTCTCAGCTGATGCTGATCGGTGGTGACCCTCTTGTGGAAGGGGACGGGGGGGGGGGACGCTGAAATTGATAAAGGGGTCGCGGTTGTCCACTCACTTCTTTTCACTGCCACACGCGCCAGGGCTGCGGAGTCGTGAGCCTGAGTCGACAGTTCTGACCGAAGTCGGAGTCTGAGGCGAGTTTGGAAACCAGAGTTGGAGTCATCGAAAATTATCGTATCCGCAGTCCTCACGGACAGTAGCTAGCGGCGGAAGTTCCGCCGCTACTTTGAAGGTGTTCCGCCGCGGAACACCTTCAAATTTTCAATTAAGAGGGGGGGAAAGGCACTGCCGACTTTTGGTCTCATTCTTTCCATGCATGATGCAACGCCCATAAAGTCTTATGTTAAAATGCCAAAATCAAAAGGGGCACGGTGCCCCGGTGCCCTCTCCGTTCCGCCACCTACGCTCACGGCCCACGGGCCTCGTCGCGCCTCGCACACGCATTTCTCGTCTTCCACCTCGAAAGTCGCCGGGAGAATAACTGTGACGTCATTTCCGCTCATGCGCAGTTGTTACTCCTCCCCGCCGGCCGACAGTCAGCTGATCGACCGGGAACCCGCGTGTCCGGACGCGTGGGAAGTTGTGCGCGGGGTGAGAAAAATCGACAAATGCGTGGTGCGTGGGTGCACTTTCGTGAATCCTGGCGTGATTTGTGGCTGGTGCATTGAGTGGCGGCGTTTATGTGAACCACGGCGGGACAAGGCTGTCTGGCGCAAGATTACTTTACTACTCGTCTGGCGTAGTGTCGTGTTTCGTTGTTGGATTCCGACTACGGCCGGCGACGGAATTTGACGGTCGGCGGCCGGTGTTGCAAGTGTCGCCGCCGGAGCCCCGAAGGCTCGAAGCTAGGCTTTCAAGCAAAGTAGTGGTAGTAGTGGTATTTGGCTGGTAGTGGGTAACCTCTCTGGAAACGTTGAACGTCAAGTTTGGGAGATCAAGATCAAGATAGGGTGAGCGGCAGGCGGCAAAATAACTGCGAGCGCAGCTGACTGAAGTCATCGGAAAGCAACTCAAGGTATGTAGCTGGGCAGCATGGCTCGTTTCTGAGCATCCTTTGCCTCTAGATCTCTCTACTCTCAGTGAGCTAGTTTCCTAGCCAATTGTTAATTAGAGCTTGAGTTGTTGACCTTGATGTACGTACGGCGTACCCCAGTGCTGTACCCCGGCTGGTCCCATCGGGTTTCTACGTGCTACGTACGGTTTCTACCCGCGACCGAGAACTGAAGGGGCGACGGGAACGACATTTCAATTTACGACCCCCCTCGCCTCTTCGTTCCCCCCATGATCTACGGCTTCACCAAAAAAGAAAAACAATGAGCGTTGGATCTGCATTAGAGACGCAGTGTCGCATCGGCCCGGGTGGGTACCCGGTTTCAAAGGTTCAGGCAGCTGGTGACAAGTGACCTCCGAGGTCAGCTCGACTTCAAGGTCAGGCCTGAAGGTCTGGGTCGTGTTTTTTTGTGTGTGTACGTGTGTGTGGGAATAACCTCACCACTAAATATGTAAACAACTTTGCCCAAACATCACCTCAACTACGTTCTTGGTATAATCACGTCCAGGGGCACGGGAACTACTTTCAGACTGGGGGGGGGGGGGGCACGCCATATTATCAAGTACCTATAATATCATCAACCTAGGGTACCCCAAAATCTTGTTTTCTGAACGGTTTTAGGCCACTTTTCTCATCCCCTGTCTTTTTCAACAAAAAATAAAGCATTTGCAAAGAAGTGGGTATTCCGTCTCAAAGTTGTGGGGGCACCGCCCCCACGGCCCCAGAGTTGGGGGAAGGGGGGGGGGCAAGCTGCAAGCTGCCCCCACTGCCCCCCCCCCCCCCCGGTTCCCTATGATCATGTCCGTCATGCTTTGCCGCACTGAATGATATCCGCCGCCGCCCCTCCCCCCCCTCCTCCCTCAGCCGGACCCGGTGAGCCGGTTGAATCACGTGACCGTCCTGACTTAGGTAAGGTGACCCACCCTCACAAAAATCTGAAATTAGCAAGTTCTAAAGACTCGGAAGGCTATTACTTTCTGAAAGTTTAATCTTCCTTGGCACATTGCGAGCTTGCGACTTTTTTTGCCGACGGTTCAAAAGATATGAAGTCATTCGTAGGTCAGTGCTGACTTTAAAAGTTGGTCTCTGTCAAACGGTAGGGTAGGGCTTTGATCAAATGATAGGTATGCTAATTCTTCTGTTTCAACTTCTGTCGCTGACGCCTTCCATCTCCAAGCAATCCCGGAAACAAACTTAAAAAGTCGGCCTGTGTCGATCGTCGACGCCGTACATGGTCCAACAAAAAAAAAAAAAAACATTTTCATCGTGGCTGAATCATAAATGTGTTCATGATCGTTAGGGAAGTAACAACAGAACCTTACGACAAAATATATGGCCAAGTGTGATGCAGGTGAACGCATCGCCCGATGTTTTAGTTGGTCATTTTATCCTTAGCATGAGCGGCGGAACACCTTCAATTAAGGGGGGGGGGGCACTGCCGACTGTCCCATTCTTTCCATGCAACGCCCATAGGGCTAATGTTAAAATGGCAAAATGAAGGGGGTGGGCACGGTGCCCCGGTCGGTGCCCCCCCCCCCCCGTTCCGCCGCACATGATCCTTAGCAATTCGTTCAGTAGACTTCATCATTAAATAACAATATTTCGTCTTTAAAATAACCAAGTTTTCATATCATTTCTATTTCATGGGACATAAAACAAAAAGAACGCAACCAACTCACCAGAGTCGCTTGATTTCGAATGATTTCACATGTCTCGAAGCTAACTGAACTTTGTGATGAGAACCCCGTAGAAGGCTCGGTTAAGATCGTCCGGAATATTGTTATCACCACCTGCCAGTCGTCCTTGAGGACAGGGCGGTTTTACAGGGTGTCTCCAGGGCTCGTTCACAGCGATCGTCTGCCAGAACTCAACGCGGTCCTCAAACAGCCGTTCTCCAATGGTGAGATTCGAGTCGAGCCTCATGTGCCGCTGGCTCTGCTCCGTGAAGATGGGCCAGTCCGGAGCGGCTGACGACTCGGAAGTGGGCTTCCCGGTCCTGGCGAAGCTGGTCCACAGGCTGACCATGTCGCGGGTCATGTTGTAGTTCGGTGTTCCCGGCTTCGTTAGAGGTAGCTCCGCCTGGCTGAAGAGATACAGCAGCTCGTCGCCGTGCCCGGGGTCTGTGTTGAACTCATTTAGGCGAGTGATGTTTTCCCAGAACAGGCGATCTGGTCCTTTGTACTCGAACACGTACCGGTAAACCGGGGATCTCCGGGACGCCAGGTTGCCCTCTGCCGCCATTGGAGCGTTGAAGTAACGATCGCTGATGATCTGGGCAATCGGCAAACGACTTACAGTATTATGGCCTTCCGAGCCCAAATAAAACTTCTTCACTTTGTGCACTTCTGTCATAGGATCTGCCCCACAATCCAGAGGATTGAAATCCAAAGAGGATAGAATGTCAGACACTAGACCCCATGCTATGACGTTACCAGCGGCGAATCCTGCCGACAGCTGTTTGTCGTCTGCGACGATTGGCACAAAGAACCAGCCTTCCTCTTTGGTGACACCCTGCATCCATGGTACATGGTGGAACTGTCCTTTCTCGAGAAGAATTCGTGGGTCTTCTGGTAGCAGTGGTCGGGCGGCATCTCTATCAACACGTGGCTGGTACAGATGCTTGTCTGGTGTTGCCGTCGCCAGCAGCGACTGGGTAGGCAACTTCTTGAGGCAGGCAACCATGGCTTCGGTGTTTGTGCTGTAGCAGCCTAATTTGTGAGCGAGCTCATCTGTAAACCCAACTTTCCTTCCACTGGCGGCGAAGTTGGCTAGCGCCGAGCCTGACTGAGTGATGGCGTGGTGGAACAGACCTTTAGTCATAGGACTGAGCACCAGAAGTGAAGCGCTGGCCGCTCCCGCCGACTGTCCAAAGATCGTCACCGCCTTCGGGTCTCCGCCGAAGCTGGCGATGTTGTCCTGCACCCACTGCAGCAGCAGCACCTGGTCGCGCAAGCCATAGTTGCCTGGTGCTGCCGCGTCGTAGGTGGTCAGGAAGCCGAACACCCCGAGCCGGTAGTTGAACGTCACCAGCACGATGTCCTCGTCCATCAGGTACTTGGGGCCGTAGTAGCGGTCGTTGCCGCTGCCGCGAATGAAGGCTCCTCCGTGAACGAAAACCATTACCGGCAGACGGCCGACGCCGCTCCCCCACGTCCTCACTTTCCTCGAGTAAACGTTCACGAACAGACAGTCCTCATCACCGACCAATGTTACGTTACCGGTCATGTCGATCTGAGGACAGACACTGCCGTGGTCTTTGACGTCCAACACTCCCCGCCAGCCTGGGTGGCGCTGCGGCGGCTGGAAGCGCAGCTCCCCTACTGGAGGCCGCGCGTACGGGATGCCCTTGAAGGCGACATACTCCTTTCCGGATGCGCTCTTGGACGTGTATCCTCGAATGTGGCCCTCCTGGGTGCGCACTATCCGAGGACGTCCCAGAGATGTGTAGCGGAAACCGCTGCATCTCATCACCAACAGCAATGTCGCGTATAACTGTGCTTTTAGCATGATGAGATGAGAAGTTTAAGTAGACCTTCCTTTAGTTTTTCGCGTCCCTCCACGCCCTCTTCGGTGTTGTTTTGTAATGCAGTCGGTCGGTGGATTGGCTGTTCATTGATCTGCGTTCATGGGATAAACATCAAACAGCGATGTGCTAACATAAAGCAGCACTCAGCGTCACGTCGTTTCGATTCCAAATGATTTAGTCTGCCGGACTGGCGTTTATAGATAACGAATTTCATGAATGATCACTGATCAGTCTGGACGCAGAGTTATTTATCTATGCCATACACTGTTCAATAACGAACATAGGCAACATGAATTATGCTTGTCTCATAATGCACCTGACGGGTAGCTTCTGTTCATCGTACGATTTAAGCGGACTCTTCATGTGCATTTATCACTCCGTTCTTAGCATTTTCCTTACCTCACGTGATGAGGATCCTGGAATTTGGTACGTGTAAATGTTCAATATTCTTTTACGTTTTTGCTTTGTTCTGACCGTTTGCCCTTTTTTCTAACATAAAGAACAGAGCCTAAAACTGACCGCTGATCTGAATGGTTAGGTTTTTGCTAACTTATGCTGGGATAGCGACGCATTGAAATTTGAGGTGAGAACACATAACCAATTTGTTTTATCACAGCCACCCAAATTTAAGCTTATTGTGCCATGAATAGTGAAACAAAACTGAATCAAAACATGCAAAGCAAGATTAGCAAAGCATATGGAAAGAAACAGTCTTCTTTCTTTCTGTTGTGGCACCTCGTGCAGTTATTATTAGAGCAGTCCCCAAGATCTTGGTAAGTCATTCTCAGCGCACGTCTACTTTGTACGACTAGCTGACCTGAACAGATGTAACCTTTGATATATGCACTAACCAGACGGCTATCTATGAGAGCTCATTTCTGATGCGTTGCAGCTGCCAGTGTTTATGTAGGTATGCAGCAGTAGTTTCCGACAGAATACCTTCGTCGACTTGCAACAGACTCGGGCAGATGTTATGATTCCAACTGGTTTCAGCTGCATTGCAGTTTATCGGGACGCTGCAGCGAGCGAGGGGCAGCGCGCGGGGGCAGTCAGGTCGGTGCTGTCTGGCTGAACGGAACGTTGTAGCCATGCTGCGGCTGCTGCTGTGGACAACGCTGCTAGCGGCGGGTGTTACCAGCTACTACACTGGTCTTCCGACCAGGACGCGTCTGGTTCGCACCAAGGAAGGTCCTGTCCGCGGTTACCTCGAAAGAAGCGCATCTGGAAAAGCTTTCTTCGCCTTCAGGGGTATCCCGTACGCGCGGCCACCGGTAGGTGAGCTTCGGTTCCAACCACCGCAGCGCCACCCGGGCTGGAAGAGGCCGCTGGATGCCAAAGAACACGGCAGTGTCTGTCCGCAGATCGACACGTTTAGCGAGACGCCGCTGATTGGCAACGAGGACTGTCTCTTTGTGAACGTCTATACTCGGCAGGTGCGCACCCGCATGCAAAGTGTCAGCAGTCAGCCCGTTATGATATTCGTTCACGGCGGTATGTATATCCGCGGCAGCGGCAACGACCGCTACTACGGCCCCAAGTACCTGATGGACGAGGACATCGTGCTGGTGACGTTCAACTACCGGCTCGGAGTGTTCGGCTTCCTGACGACCTACGACGCGGCAGCTCCAGGCAACTCTGGCTTGCGCGACCAGGTGCTGCTGCTGCAGTGGGTGCAGGACAACATCGCCAGCTTCGGCGGAGACCCGAAGGCGGTGACGATCTTTGGTGAATCAGCGGGCGGAGTGAGTGTTTCACTTCTGGTACTGAGTCCTCTTACTAAAGGACTGTTCCACCACGCCATCAGCCAGTCAGGCTCGGCGCTGGCCAACTTTGGTGCCAGCGGAAGAAAAATGGGTTTCACGGATGAACTGGCTGAGAAACTGGGCTGTCCGGTCGCTAACATCACTGAGATGGTCGGTTGTCTGACCCAGGTGCCATCATCTCAGTTTTTAGCAAGCGCAAGTCCCTTTGAACATCTGTATCAGCCTCGTGTAGATGTAGAGGTGGAGCACCCTTTTCTCCCGGAAGATCCACGACTTCTGCTCGAGAGGGGAGACTTCAATCTCGTTCCGTGGATGCAAGGAGTCACAGAAGAAGAGGGCTGGCCATTTGTGCCGATATTTGCCGTTGTTGAGTCAATTTTTCTAGGTGTCATGGAGGGCGACACGTTCTCTTGGGGCTTGATGTCTGATCTTACAACCAGAACGGCATCCAGTATTCTTGAATGTGACGCTGACCCAACTGCAGAGGCAACCAAAGTAAGAGATTTCTACACTGATTTGGTCATTGCTGATCTGAACCCCTTCCTTCTGGTAGCTCGAGTAATAAGTGATCGTTTCTTCAACGCAGCTCTGTTGGCTGAGAGCAGTCTAGCGTCTCGGCACACGGCAGTCTACCAGTACATGTTTGAGTACAAGGGACCGGGCCGACTATTCTTCAGCAATATCAGCACTCTGGAGGTCTCGAACACAGACGCGGGACACGGCGACGAGCTGATGTACCTCTTCAGTCAGACGGAGCTACCTCTGGAGAAGCCGGGCACACCGAACCACAACATGATCCGCAACATGGTCAGCCTGTGGACCAGCTTCGCCAGGACCGGGAAGCCCAGTTCCGAGTCGTCAGCCGCTCCGGACTGGCCCATCTTCACGGAGCAGAGCCAGCGGCATATGAGGCTCGACTCGGATCTCACCGTCGGCGAAAAGTTGTTCGAGGATCGGGTCAAGTTCTGGCGGACGATCGCTGTGAACGAGCCCTGGAGGCGCCCGACGGGACCAGACTGCGAGCGACTGGATATCCGCTTTTCATATGCTCCTCTCGGAGAGCCAATCGACGACACTCTAGCGTTCTATAACGCCATGCACCAGATGTTTAAGTAGCGAATATGCGATGAACTTAACATGCCGACTGCAATGTCTGTGTCCTTTTGTTTGTCGTGCAGTTTATGTAAAACTACGGACAAGAGCTATTCGGCAATCAATATGATACAATATCAATCGTCCTGTCCATTTCCTGCCATACGTGGGTATTTGATTTTATAAGCTAGCATGTCCATAATGCTCAGTACTCCGAACTATAACGCATGTGTATTGGACCCATTCGTCGAGGCATGTAAATAAAAACAAAACAAGCAAAAACAAAACAATGCTGCACTCCACAGCGTTTCGGAATCATGAAACCTGAAAGTTCGCTGATTTGAGACTGTGAGCATGCATCAGGTTCAAATTGACAAAAGCGTAGAATGATCAAGATATGGTAAGTACCAAGAGAAACCGGTGTAGGCTGAAATGAAGGAACGTACGAACCAGCGCTTACGTCTCAAGTGCGTGTACCTTACGTTTTTCACATACAATTGAAATGATTTCTTTGACACTTAACGCTGCAAACCTATATATGAATAGTGTAGGAATGGGATTGTTGAAGGGATATGAACTTAGCTGTTTTTTTTTGCTTCCGTCAATTTTCTTATCCCATAACCTTTCCCCCCAAAAAATTGATGAGCTTTTTAGCCAAGCGCATGTATTAGTAACCAACAGGCCGAAATAAAATGCACACTTATTACGCAAAGCCTATACATCAGATAACATGCACGTAACCAAGTGACTCCACTGCTAATTCTGCTACAAGCTGAAGGTGGATTATTCAATGTTTTTATCAAGAGGTACACTGAAAAAACAAAATGAGAATGGTTACGGATTGGGTTTCATGTGAAACCACGAGGTGGTCTATATAGTGAAATGGTGCTTGCTTGACCTCATTTATTAGGGCTGTCCGAGTCTCCTGTTTGACAAGCCTGATAGTTGGTCTCGTTTTGAACAGCGTTTGAAGCATCATGGGTGCGACTCTTTTTAGGGCTAACCGTGAGAATGTTTGCCGGTCTCATCTCATATCCTGCGTCGGTGTGAGGCAGCGTGGTGGTTTCAGATAAGTGCAGTCTCTGGACTTGTTTACATACAGCGCATTGTCAGGCGCCATTTGCAAATTGTGTGCGTTGGTGTGCGCTGCGCTTGGGGTTATATTGTTATAAGTAGAGACATTCTTTAGCCATATATAAAATATTGTGCATGATAACAGAGGAAACAACACACTTGCTCATCAGTCATGGTCAGAAATCTTTTAATCTTTCGCTACAGTAAGATTTCGTTGAAATCAAGATTGGAAGGGCAGATGTCATAGTGACTTCGGCTTCTGAAGAAGGTAACGATCTTCCCGACCTCTACAAATTGAAGAACCAAGAGACAGTGGCGGCCGAGGAATTTCGCTCTCTAGGAGAAGACGTTTCGCACAACCGCGCGTTCACCACGGTGTAGCGGCGGCCGGGGTGAGTGACGAGTGTTCTTTGGTTGGGGACTGCAGCGCGGCACGACGCGACTGCTTTCGCCGCGCCCATTGCTACTGCATGAACTAGCTTTGTGTTTGAGAGGGCTTGGGCCTTTTGTGACCGGGTCGGCAGCTCGTGGCACGACGGGACTGCCAATTGTCTCCGCATATATGCTACTGCACTGAAATTTGTGTTTGAGAGGGCCTGGGCCTGTGTCGACCGGGCCGGCAGCGCGCGGCACGACGCGACTAATACGAGACTAATACATTTTGAGAAGAAAACATGGTTGTATTTTGGGCGGCAATATGGCCGCGCGGCAGGGCGGGGCTGCGCGCGGGCTACATTCGAGGGTCCAGAAAGAAGGCTCGTAACGAGAATGGCTTGAGTTCTTCTATGAGACCATTTTCTGGTCTAATCCAATGGTGGCTGATGTTGAGACAGTCCAGCGGTATTATCGTAAACCAGAACGTGGTCTCATCCAGCTCAGAGTTTCAAAAGAGAACACACTTTGAGCATTTTGGAGACCAGTTTTGTTTCTCCGTGAGACCACTGAATGGTTTCGCGAGACCGGTTTCTAAGCTCTCTAAAAGGGTTTCAGAAAGACCGCGCAGAATGGCTCAAAAAGTGTGGTCTGATTTGAATAGGGGAAAAAAGACCGCTTTCTGGTCTCTGAGACCAAAATTTGGCTGACTTTTTTTCAGTGTAGTTGATATACCAACCTACAGGAATAATTCAATGCAGTAACCAGGGATGCGGAGCCGTGGAAATTTCAGACGGCTCCGGCTCCGGCTCCGGCTCCGGAGAAAAAAATCGGCTCCGGCTCCGGCTCCGGCTCCGGGTGAAATGTCATGGCGGCTCCGGCTCCGGCTCCGGCTCCGAGTAAAATGATCCGGCTCCGGCGGCTCCGGCTCCGGCGGCTCCGGCTCCGGCTTCTACTCAGTACATCCCCTATGCGATCAATTAAATACGGGTGAAAAAAAGGCGATGGGATTGGTACACGTTGCTTCTGTATTTGTATAACAAGGCTATTTTGAATACCACATTGTTTTACGCCTTGTACTGTCAAACCGAACTAGGTAAATAATTGTTTCCTCTTGAGAAAAGGAGCCGGAGTCGCCCCCTTTTTTGACGGCTCCGGCTCCGGCTCCGGCTCCGGGCTATATTGTTTCACGGCTCCGGCTCCGGCTCCGGCTCCGGGCAAAATATGCCGGCTCCGGCGGCTCCGGCTCCGGCTCCGGCTCCGGCTCCGCATCCCTGGCAGTAACAGTTAAAGTTACGAAAGTTCTGGCCATTTCTGACTTGTATTTTGATTTCGAGTGACCTCGCTGCTACACAGGTATAACTAAAGGACTAAGGAGACCCTTCAATCATCAGCATTTGTAGGTAGCACCACTTTTCTGCTGCCCCGACATTCACTGCGTCGCCTCTACTTTCCCGGGCCGGCGGGGTTGCCCGGGTTTCCGGGGCTGCCGGGGTTGGGCGGGTTTGGAATCTGAAAGGTGGCGGCGAACGGCAGTTTGGGCGGCACAAACGACCCCGGAGCGCCAAAGTTGCCCGGCCGACCAAAGTTTCCTGGCGGCGTGTGGGGTGTGAACGTTCCCGGAAAGCGGCCTGGCCTGCCGGGTCTGCCGGGAAGACCCGGTTTTCCAGGGTTCCCCGGTTTTCCTGGGATTCCGGGCCGGCCGACCTGACCAGGCTGAACGGGCCGGAAGAACTGGGGGCTGCGGACGGTGCGGGAGCCTCTGGCGATGGCTTTCTCTCCGGCGTCCGAAGTGTCTGCGGGCACATGTCACAGGTCAGCGAGGCTGGAAAATTGTAGAACCAGAATCCGTGCGCTGGAACTGAGACAAGCATTTAGAAGATGAGGGTCAAAATGCAGCTAATTTTTCTATCCATTCATTCGTTCATTTATTCATTCATTTGCTCATTTACATATATAATCATTCGTTTATTCACTCATTCAGTCTCCATTCATTTTGTCATTCATTCATCGATCCATTTTTTCATTACTTCATTTACTCGTTCATTCATTCATTCATTCATTCATTCATTCATTCATTCATTCATTCATTCATTCATTCATTCATTCATTCATTCATTCATTCGAATTTTTCGATGCATCTGTTTTACGTTGTGATGATTTATAACACATTCATATACGGTAAAGCAAAGATCATGAATTGATATGACTTGCTCTTTGTTTTATTAATATCTAGTGATGTCATTTTCCAAAAATGTCTGACCGATACCGACCGAAACCAAAATTTGGGGAAAATTTCCGACCGAATACCGACCGATAAATCCCAAGCCAAAATTTGACCGAAATTTGACCGAAATTCTATTTGCTATTACTCTACCCCAAAATTAAAATATTTGGCAAATTCTGATGGAAAATAATGGGAAATGGCATTTTAGTCCAAGTTCAGTCAATCCTTAGCCACTGCAAAATACATTTTGTGGTAGAAGTTACATTGCTGAGGGTAGCAACACATGGACCTCAGCATTTCACAGATTTGGTTAATTAGAATTGTCAAGAATCTACTGTGGTCTATGTAAGGAAGAATGCTCATTCATGTTGCAAAAGCACGATCAATTAGTAAGTCAAATGGTTGGTAATAGGTACCTATGTTCATGACAACATTCCCTAGGAGAAAAGGCGGAATCAACACACCACAAAACACATCAAAACTGCTTGGAAACTTGCCTTGAGCATTGATATGTGGTCTGAGATACCCTACAAAGAATTTGACACTGAAAATCCAGCTGAAAAGGCAGGTGCTAGGTAGCTCTGAGCTTGAATTTTGTCTCAAAAATGAAATGAAAATTCATTAAACAGGCACTTTGTCTTATCTCTTGTTTTTCTTATCTTTACAAGAAAACAAAATATGCAGAGACAAAACTAATACAAAGTGGCGCCAAAGTGGCGCAAAAGTAATAGAAGAACCAAGGATTGATTTTTAAGATCCTCTCTTCCCTAACGAAAGGATGTATGATGATGACGTAATATTTATTTATATGCCCTTTTGGTAGAATTATTGGAAGGAAATTAATTTTCTTGTAGTGAATTACACTCACAATGTTGATTTCATTAGAATTAAATATCGTGTTGGATCATTTACATAAAAAATAATAATAATTCACGAGTCAGCATGTAACAATCCAAAACATTTTTTGCAGCAACTTTATCAGCTGGTTTAAAGTCTCTGTTATGGCGCATCTGTTTCGAAATCCTTCCTTGTGTTTGGAATGTGGAAGATTCCTGGGGAGCATTCCGGTCTAGGGGTAAGATACTTGCCTCTAGATTCGGCCATCCGGGTTCGATTCCCGGGCAATGCACGTGGCATTGCCGCTACCTGACCGCTTGGAACAGCGTGAAAGTTCCGGTTAGCACCTTGGTCCACTGGATGTTGTGCTTAACCCAAACCAACCAACCAACCGTGGAAGATTCCAGAAATTGGACATGGGCCGAATCTGTAGTTTTTGTCAAGATTCCTATGTTTTTATGTTGTGGTCATCTAGATTCCAAACATTTGGTTGGTACCTGCAATATTTAAGGAGAATGTGGAATAGAAGAACACCTGTGAAATGTAAATGTGATCACTGCTAAGTGCTAAGTGCTAACTGTCCAGTCTTCAGAAACACATTTCAGTAATTCAAGTTATTTTTGTCCTTGCATTTTTGATGACTGTATAATGATTTTTGCAGGCAATACTTCTTTGATTACAGGTGAAATTTAACAGTTAGACTGGAATAGAGTTTCAAAATTGTGTGTACTTGTGGGGCCAACTGAGTCAAAATCAGCCTGCTTGTAGTTGTGGTTGGACAATGGGTGGCTGCTGCCTGCTGGGTGGGATGGCTAATGAAGTTGCCAAAATGTGGCATTTGACATTTGGGGGAAATTTTGCAACTCTATCATTAACATCCCAATAAATTTCATTTTAACTAGGCAAAAATGGAATACTTTCTCTTTTTGAAAATGGTTTCACTGGCAGGGTGACCGAAAGTGTCCGATTTTTGGGGGGCCTGACCGACCGATTACCAAATCGGTCAGCATATATTTTCGGTAACCGAAATTTTCGGTAACCGATTGACACCACTAATATTATGTATGTACAGTCCATCTAGCACTAGAAATGCAATTTCATCTGGAAAGCTAACACAGCCTGGTTTTCACTTTTCATTGTGTTGTTGTTAAGAAGCCAGTAGATTTGAGTTTCGTTCAAACCTGCCAGTGCTGCATTGCACAGCAAGTCCCCCGGCAACTGTCGTTCTCTATATATATCAGATATTTATAAACGGTGCATTGGCGTCTGGCTGGATAGTGGCTGTCTGGCCAGTGGCGTCGACTTACATATCCTGTGGTCTCACTTTATAAATATTGACGCCAATTCTTACAGTTTGGACTGTGTTGCTTATTTAAGATGGTTAGAGTGGATAATTGAAGGGTTTGTTGATGATAATGTACCATATATGCCAACTACAACATGACAATAAAATGTTTATACTTTTTTGCATACCTATTGCTGATGATAACTTCATATTACATCAATGTTTTTTTCGAATTTCAATGTTGTGAAGTAATGTAATGACTATTTCATTGTTTTACTCTAATCTCAATCTCTAAACCACCAATTTATCAGTATTTTAACTGTCACGGTGAACGGTCCCGATCGAGATGGGTGTTCGTAAGCCTGGTGGATGATTTGTGGACTCGGACCGTTTACACCAAATGGCAGATGTCATCAATAAAATATGGCTTTATAACATGACCCAGATGGACGTAAAAACCAAATACATACCTCTAGGTGGGGTGGCGACAACGAAAGCCAGCATCATGATCTGTAGCACAAAAATTACAGTCGCATTGGGCCTCATATTGCCTGTAAAAGAGGAGTTGAAAATCATATGAATCTATCTCGGCTCGTTCACACATTGCATGTTTTAGTCTTGTCCAGGGTCCGTTGTCTAGTCTGATTACCGTAACGTAGCCGGAATATGACATTATGAAAGGACTTTCGACTTTAGAAATAATTCATTCAATTTCAGCACAGGAATCACCCATGTCAAATCGTTGGCATGGGACGCGGCTTTCTTTTTGTCTTTTTACCTGACCCGAAATTTAAAGCTATTTTTCCTGTTTTGAAATTTATTTCCGGTTGTTCAGTTGTTCGGATGACAAAATATGAAGTGACACAACTGCTTAGATGCGTTAGTACTTTTAAGCAAACCACTATCCCTATCGCCTTGTGTCCCGTACCCACCTCAGTGTCGTCTCGGATTGCCTCGGTGTTGTCTCTGAGGCTGCCTCACCAGCCGTTGTCTCCTCCGCCGCCGCTCGTCACCCACTCGCCGATCCAAGTTCCGCTCACCACCAGCCAGTCCTGTGGCACTACCCATTTAACCACCTGGACCCAGGGAGGCCTCCCCTCGCCATTGGAGGTGTGCTACCTGGGCGCCCCTGATCTGGAAAATACTAGGGGATTTACCTGCTTCGCCTCCCGTAGCTCAGAAATACCGGACAAATGTTGAAACGTCGGTATTTATCGGCTGCTGCGCAGCGTTGGTTATTGAAGTAGATGCATTTTTTCAGGGCGAAGCACGGACTGGACGAAGTAGTGAGTAATCGCTTGAAAAGTTGCACAAACGAAATGGGTCTCGGGTGAGGCCGTATTATGGAGTCAGTTCAATAGGCAGTCACCTATCCAGTTGCTGCCTACCGTGACATGCTACTGCGATATTGGTAAGCCTCAGGACACCAATACTGGTGTAGCTTTGTTCATACCTGACGAGGGAACGCCGAGAAAACCGGCCGTATCAGCTGCCATTGCGTGCTGGAGAGCTTTCTGCAATCTGTGTTTATTTCTAACTAACAGGGTATCAGGTACTTGTCTTGTATTGATTGTTCGTTACTTGGTGTGTTGTACGGCTGCAGTTCTTTCCCGAGGATAAGAACGTAGCTCGATGAATAAGAGCAGATTGGCAAGATTGGGTCACGAGGGTGGAAATTGAAACATGGTAGATACTAGAAAAGTTCCAAATATTTACCCGATGGACACCTAAATGACGCAAAAGGATTTTCCATGCACCTCAGCTTCTCTAAACAATCGTTTGATATACATATGTAGGAGCAGCAGCAGAGACATTTCTGTCTCAGTCTGGTGGGCGGACGTGCCGACAAAGGTCACCTCGTATCATGCGCTCGGCCAAAGACATGCTGCTGTTGCTCGCCCTCTCTGTTCTCGGCGTGCCACTGCTATCGGGTGCCTCCACCGCCGACCGCAGCCCCGCCCCCGACCGGCTGGCTTCTCATCTGGTGAGCGGCCTGGCGCAGGTCTGCGTGTCAGAGGCCCGCAGCTCACTCTGCGGTCCAGTGGAGCGCCTGGAGACGCAGCTGGAGGAGCTGCTGGGGAAGCTGCAGCCGCCACCGCCGTCCTGTCCACCCGGCTGGAGGCAGCAAGGAAGCAGCTGTTTCTTCATCCCTCCTCAGACGGCCACCTGGCTTCAGGCGCACCACTACTGCGCCCAGCTGGACGGGCGTGCGCGGCTGGGATCCGTCCACCCGGCTACCCATGGACTCGTCAGAGAGCTGGTGGCTGCCAACGACTCGGATCGCGTGTGGATCGGTCTGATCCAGCTGCCAGGACGGCGCTGGGGGTGGGTGGACGGATCGCCTCTGGACTACACGGACTGGAGACGGGGTGAGCCCACATTCCGAGGAGAGCACTGTGCTCATATTTACGGACCGAGGAATAGTCTGGAGGGCTGGAATGATACAGAGTGTGACAGAGATCGGCACTTTCTCTGTGAGATTCGACTGGACCGACTGTGATGTGTGCACTGTGCAGGGTGGGCGGTCTGTGAAGTGCCCTGTGATTGTGGGACTGTGTCATTTGTGTGTGAAAAATGGTGCTGCTGGAAAGTTTTCGCTTGCAATAAATGTATGTAAACGATTATGAATGCTCTTTACGCTGCAAAGTTTTATCACGAACGCAGCTAAAACTCACCTTTTAGCAAGTGCCAGTGATGCAGATTATTTTACCCCTCACCCGTAATGACGTTTAATGTTTATACAACCGCTAACATATAGGGGGAATGTCGATAGGATCACCCCAGCCGTTTGACCCCTGATAAAGCTAGAGCTTCGCGGGAAAAACTAGCGCATTTCCTGCAATGAGAGAAGCCGGTCGTATCTAATTTTGAAGCGTCTAGGCGTGCTCTGCTAGACACGGGAGCGGCTGGCTCGTATGTCAAGTTGATGATCCAGCGCCTCTGGCGGAAATTACTCAAAACAATGGATGTAGACTGTAGATGACGCCACCACAACTTCGCTTAACAGTGGGAAGTCCACGTCTAATGCAATAGTCACTAGCAAGCTCATCATAAAAATCAGGATATAATTAATTAATTAGTATGAAAATGAGAAGCTTTGCCTACCAAACAAGTCGTCATGGGTTAATATGTTGAAAATTCTGTGATCTGCTTGCGAGTAGATAGGCTGTTAGAATAATTATCGGTAGATATCTCAGCATCTCCGCATGCCTGCATTTGGTCATTGTCAGAGTATGTCATTGTTGCTTCTTCTATCCCTGTCAGGCGTAACCTCCATAACAAATACTGTAAAAGTATCCGGACAGCAGCAAGAGTTTTTCATCTATCGAGACGCTGTCTAGCCAATTTTTATACCCACTCCTGCCACGAAGTGCGGCTTATCCCCTGGCGCATTCTCCATGGGATTTGTTTTGTCTCGTTTATTCAAGCATGGATCCGGGCTGGTCCAAGTGACGTATGCACGTAACTGGGAGGCATATATGGCGATATAATTGCCGGGTAATAATATAAATGCGATTATTTCACTTAACGAGACATCCTTGGCCGCGATCTCGTCTGCAATCAGACACGCTAAAAGCCAGCCGTGGGGTGCATCAAACAATCCCTCACGAAATCGGATAAATCACGATCCACTAGACGAAGCTGCTGTTTCTCTTCAAGGGTTCATTGATGTTAAACCGAACAGTGCAGTGGAGAAACATGTTAAAGCTGGGACATTTGTAACCCTTAGGTGAGTAAGAATTGCTTTGCTTATATCTAATAAACGACAGAAACTGCACTTCTATTAGAATGACTTTGTCAATACAATATGGTGTTGCGTCTTCTGAGTTTTTTTTTTTTTTTGGTAAAGACCCTGTGGGTTAACCCGCGCCCTGATGGTGTCTGCCGAGCAATGCGTCCTAATAGGGGTGGGGGCGGGGGGACATTTTGCCTCCCCCCGCCTAAAATCTCGAGAACCACACAACATAGAGACAAGCAACAAACGGTGTTGGATAGCCCCGATGGGGGCTATCCAATTTCCTTGTGACCTTGTGACCCAATTTCATTAACCTCGGTCTAACCGATGACGTCACGGGTCAGGTCAAATGTCGAATTTTCACCGTTTACAGGCATTTCAAGAAGTGTGTTGTAAATCAAGTAAAAAGGCATATTATTGAAAAGCATCGACATGGAATTGTCTGTTAAACACATATTTTGCTATTTGAGGTCACTAATACCAGGTCAGGCCACAGAGGTCAGGTCACTGTGGGTCACAACACGGAAGTGTGTGATGCATGTTGCATGGTCCATTTTACATGACAAATGCGATAATATGGGTCAGGCAACCTTTAGGGCCAGGTTATGTTCTGGTGAAGGTCAATTCAAGGTCAGTTCAAATTAGGTCAAATTTCAAACTTGATGTTTTTGCATAAAATGGGTTCGATGCGGCTCGTCACGGGGAGTCTAATATTGGTCTTTGTTTTGCCCTAGGTGGTCTAGAATTGCAAAACATTGTGTTTGATAATTTGACATCATCAAATTTAAGCAGGTTTTTTGGCTATAAATTGGCCAAAAAAGGAGGTATCGATCTAAAATTTGGTATGTGGATGGAAGAGGGTAGGGACATACAAATACCGTTTTTCAAAAGTTGTAGAACTTTTGGGATTATTTTGATATTTTATAAAAAAAACTTTGTATTTTGGGGATCAAAATCACAAAATTTTGAAATTCCTAGAAAGCAGTTTTGTGGCGCCGTTTTTTTCTAAACGACCACATAAAGAACTTTGCAATTGCTTGTTAACTGTAGCATTTGTGAGCGTTTCAAGATTTAATGATTTTAGCTGATTTTTGCTCGAACATGACCTCAGTTTGACCTCAATACCTAACTCCTGACCTAAGGTGACCTATGACTTGAAATTTTGTGTGAATGTGTCAAATTCATGTCTCGGAAGGTAGGTATTGAAAATTTGGCGGAGCTGCGCGCCACCGTTTATTCGCTATTCAAGAAGAACCAGGGGGGAGGCAAAATACCCCCCCCCCCCAATTAGGACGCGAGTTGATATTAAATTCAGCCGAAAGTCATCCCAATGTTTTTTTTGCAGTTGAGACTTCTTATTAAAAATGTTCTTAAGATTAGTTGAAATTGGAGAGGAAATACAAGGATGGAATCAGTCATCCTCATCACGAGTGTTGAAAGTTCCGCTATGCATTTATGTACCTAACTACTAAGGCGCATGGAAAACAGTTGAAGTGATTTCATCCGCTCATTACTATCGAATATATGACATATGACTTCTGGGCCATAATAAAAATGATGTTATGACGTATCGTTTGTCTGGAAGCTGACGGAAGATATTCTCCTGCATGCGCCATTCTTAATGTTAAAGGTTAAAACCGTTAAAGGGACTATCCCACCTTTAACATGGGGTTTGAGTTGAGATAGCCAAGTTTGCGGCGAGGTTCAGAAACCACTATCTATCTAGGTTGCAACCCCCGCGGCCTCTTGGTGTTGAAGAAATTCGTTCCCTTCATTTGAAAATGGGCCTTGTACAAGGCCCTATCTTCAACATGGAGCGACCGTTAGTGTGACGTCACCTCGTTTAGTCATTCTGATTTGAATGGGTTTGTTCGTTGAAAAATCGCTTAAAACTTGGTCTGAACTTTGTTGTGGTGCCTACAGAGTAAAAAGAATCAGCTTTATGACAGTAATGTGGCCTGGGGAAGGAGGTAATTTTGGGCTGTGACGTCACATATTTGAAAGTTTGTGTTTGGAATATGGGAAGCCTAAGATGTTTAATGAAAAATAAATGCCAGAACCGTGTTCCTGGTCATCCAATCTATAAAGTCGGGCACAATTTAACTGGTTTTAACAACATTTTAGAAGGTGGAATAGTCCCTTTAAAACCATTAAAAATGAACTCCTACTTTTTATTCCGTTCGTCTATTTTCCTCGTGATTGATAAATCTTGTTTTGTTGATTTGACGATCGGATCCGGGTTGGCTGCAACATTTCTTTTCCTTTGCAGCAGTCAACTGATGTCCTGGTTATTGTAATCATTCATTGATTGACCCCGATCCAAAGTGTATTTTACAAAAAGATGTTGATATATTTTTGTAACCTTGTCAGCTTACGCCAGTTTGATTGAGAGGAATCGTTTGAAAAAGGGAGTTTTTGCTGTTTCTTATCCCTGTTAATGGATTTTGTGAGAAATAAGCTCTAGCAGAGAGTTGAGACATAGCTACGACCAAGGACTGTGAACCAATATAACAATTGGATAGAACGGATATTCTTTTATTTAATCCCTTCACTACAACGCCATCAACGCCCGCCATCAATGGTAAAATACCGAGGGTGATAAAAAAGTGAGCCCACCGGTCCCAACTAAGATTGACTTTATCTCTGCAACCGTGCATCCTACAGCTTTTGAAAGCCGCTCATTAGAAAGAACAATCAAATTTCATCCAGATAGGCCGCAATTTTGTTACATAACTTGCACAACACGGCCAGCATTGTGAAAAGCACAACTCAATACCAAAGTCTCGGTGAAACATTTAGCGGTATGGGATATGGTTGAAATTTCTTCACATCTGACTGCATATTAGAGTTCACGTGCGTTTATTCATTCTTCGCACGTGAATTTTTATTATAAGAATTGAAGATTGAATGCGTGAACTATAGTTGAATGTAGTTCAACTAATATTTTGACCACTCCAATATTGGTATTTTCCCGCGCCCGTGGGGCTATCGGCGAACCCTACCACCCGTAGGGGGGGGGGGGGCGTTTCGGCCCCCTCTAATATCTCGGAAAGTCACTGGCCGATTTTCAAAATTCAAACGGTGTTGGATAGCCCTATCACGGAACTACCTTGTGACCCAATTTCATTGACCTCGGTCCAACCGATGACCTCGCAGGTCAGGCCAAAGGTCGAATTTTCACCGTTCACAGGCATTTCAAGAAATGTGTTGTAAAATCGAGTAAAAGGCATGTTATTGAAAATCACCGATGGGGTAATGGTCCGTAAAACACATATTTTGCTATTTGAGGTCATTGATACCAGGTCAGGCAGGTCACATAGCTATGGTCACTGAGGGTGACCTCAGTGACCTATTGTGACCTAAAAAATAAATCATCTCTTTATTTTTTTGGGGTCAAAATCCCAAAATTTTGAAAATCTGAGATAACAGTTTTGTAGCGCCGTCTTTCCTCTACGCGACCACATTAACTTGAAGTTGCTTGTCAACTGTAGCTTTTGTGAGCATTTCAAGATTTCATGTTTTTTGCTCGTTTTTGCTTGAACATTACCTAAGTTTGACCTCAATAACTTCTGACTTAAGGTGACCTAAGAGTTGAAATTTTGTGTGAAGGTGTCAAATTGATTCCCGGGAAGGTACTGAAAATTTAGCGGCGCTGCGTCAGGAAAACCGCAGGGGGGAGCATATTCCCCCCTCAACGGGGTGAGGGTTAATAAACATGGCTGACACTACAAGGGGAATATTTCGCAAGACCGGAAGCGGCTGTCCCGCGTTTACCACCGTCGGCGACGCGTCGCCGTGTTTCACCCGATCTCGCAATGCATTTTGTTCTGATCGTTCTCGGTGTAATATGTATTCATTCAGAGCCACACTACTATGCGTTTCAGACCCTGTGGAACAGTCCTTTTCGGCTATTTCCCGTTGTATATACGTTTGATTTTAACCAAACTTTGGCATTGGTAGTTTGAGTTCCCTACCTAATTTTCATCAATATGGTCTATTAACAAAAAATGAAAAATAAAGGCACTTGTCATTGACTGGTAATGTTAAGGTCGTCACAGCCCTGCTTAGAGGCTGTCACAGGCTGGGCGCTGTCTCCCCTCTGATTGGTCGTGACGCACTAGCACACTGCGGCTTGGCTCCGCCCACTTGCGGTCCAGCCTCGGGTCATGTCGGCGGCAGTCGCAGTCTGGCCGGCCGGCGTGCGGGCCGCGCGGGCAGCACAGAGAAGTCGGAGCACTTGCTTGCATGTCATGGACTTTTAATAAGTTGTTCTACGACAAATAAGGACGGAGGAAGAAAGAGAAAGGAAGAGGAGACAAAGTGACCATGAGACGAACGCCCGGTAAACGTTGGGTAGTGGACAACAAACAATATGCTAGACGTTAGACGCATAAACGCTAGAGCAGAGACAGGAGACAAAGACGGTAGACGAAAGACAGACTTAAAGATGGTAGACCAGAGACAAGTGACGAAGATAGAGATTGGGCTATAGACGAGAGACAATAGACTATAAACCTATAGACGAGAGACTGACAAGGGGGAGTGAAGGAAGGGAGATCATTAACTCTCGATATTGCATATCTACATTTTCAGATTGAGTCATTCTATATCGTTCCCTGTTTTATTGTTTTTCGGGCCTAAGATCTATCAACAATATTGTTAAAGGTAGTGTGCCACCTTTGAAAGATTTCCCATTTTATTTTTCCTAGGATAAGAAGCTTCTGTTTTTACCTAATATCGCAAAAAAATCAAAAATGGGCCTGGAATAGTGCCTTTTTCGCCTAAAAGCTTATCGGTTTTTCGATATGTATAACAACTGTAGTGGGCTGACCTGCAAACAGACGTCGGCAACAATCGCGAATGCGGCGCACATGTGACAATAAGCAAAGGTCATTATAGAATTACGACGTACGGGAATGAGTTATCAGCTGTCTAATCGTAGACAACACAATGTCGAGCCTTAAACTGTAAGCCTGTATTGGTATTGTTTCTTTTATTTGGCTGTCGAACATTATTTATGGTTTGAAATATGATTTTATGTAAAATAATTGATATGAAAAAGCCGTCTCTTAAGTTATGACCCCATTTCACCACACGCAAGTGGCAGAAATGACAATGATCAGCTGACGCATTTTTCTTGGCCGAAGTCAGAGCGCGCGGCCCGACGCACCACCACCGACCGCACCACAAAGTATGGGCAGAAGCCGCGCCCAAAGCCAGGGCCCCGGTAACGCGAGGTAGCCGAGTCGGGGCAGCGTGCGCTGACCCAAGCCGGGGCCGCAGCTTTGGGCGCGGTCTACCGCATCCCCGCGGGCAGCCCCGGGCTATCACACGACACCGGGAGGACGCGCGGTCCCGGCTTCAGCTTGGGTCAGCGCACGCTGCCCCGACTCGGCTACCTCACGTTACCGGGGCCCTGGCTTTGGGCGCGGTCTACCGCACCACCTAACAGGCGTGTTCGAAACCTCAGGAGATGATGATGAACGGGTTTATCGAAACTTGATTGGATGAGCATATCGGTAATAGCGATTTCAGTGTGTGCATTTATTGTTCATAATGGTGCCTGAAATGTGGTTGGGGTACGACCGACAACCCGTCGGGGCGGATTTCGCACTGGGGTACTCAAAATTTGAAGAATTTAAGACGTTTCCATGAGTTTTGAAGGTATGGATAAGTTCTAAAATCCGGTTCTCCTTAGGTGGGCCATTAACTCCATACGGTCCAGGAAAGCTGGCACACTACCTTTAAAGTATTGTGGAACTATCATGGAAAGATTTACCTATTATTTTCACCAAAAAATAATAAAACTTTATTCTTTTAAATTAAAAAAACGAAATACTTTCCAATACATATGTGGATATCCTCAATTAAATAAGGCCGTTGAATGCAAAGACAGTCCGATAAATTCTGTCCTGTTACTCCTTATAAATGCACAATAGCCTACGGAAGGCGGCTGCGGAGAGGCTCGCTATAAATTACTGAAAATAAAATTATTTAAAGTCTGTAGGGAATAACATTATGTAGCTAGAAGGAGTGCTTATCGTTTTATACATACACCGATTTGCATTGCATTCTTCATCCTTATTCTCTCCGCGCGAGATACGACATATATTCACGCAAGGATACCTGCGTTAGCGTGTGTCTCGTTCCAGTCCGTCAGAGCTTCGCACCGCTCTGACCCCGAGCGGCGAATGACCGGTCCCGGTGTCGCGGCGCAGTGGGCGGAGCTTAGCTGCGGCGCAACAGCTGACGCTGCTACGCCGTGCTAGCCTCTACCACGGCGCAGAGTTTTCCGATCAATTTTTACCATTACAAGTCAATGACAAGTGCCTTTCATTTTGACATTTTGTTAAAAGACCATATTAGTAAAAATTAGGTAGGCCCTTGAAACTCATTGTGTCAAAGTTTGGTTGCAATTAAGCGCATAGGTAACGAGAAAAAGCCAAAAAGGACTGTTCCAGAGGGTCTGAAATGTGTAGTAGGTTGCCTTCTAAACGTTACGGACCAGCCAGTACAGTTTGTAGGACATTGGTGGGGGACCGCATTAAAAGAAGTACTCAAGACCTTCAAAAATGAGATTTACTGTCGGCAGATCTGGCGCACTTGTTACCTTTTAATTTCCCGCTTTTCACCAATTATGCGTACAAGGCTAACACAACGTATTCTAGGGCCTTGATCACAACACATTTACTGTTGGGTTAGGTTGTTGCTTTAAAATAATATATTCTTTTGATAAATTGTCAGTACGTGTCTGCCTGGTTACTTTCACGCCTTTTCCTTGGAAGATCAACCGTGCTAAGACTGAAATATCAAGATGACTGAAAGGTAAGCATTACCTACCTATGTAGGCAAGGCAATGATATGTCAGCTAGAGAGGTATCTACCTCAGTGGCGGCGGATTCGGGGGGCAGGGGGGCAGTTGCCCCCCGTCACGTCTGGCAAAATTTAACATTAGGCCTATGGGCGTTGCATGGAAAGAATGGACTTGAAAACCAGCTTTGCCCCCCCCCCCCCACCCCAACTCCGAGGCCAATCCGCAGCCACTGATCTACCTACCTATTTACTTAAATCTTAGCAGGATTTTAAACATTTTTTTGAGCTTCTAAGCAAACTAATTTGACATACTGTTTTTTAGTCTGATTACCTTATAGTCATTTATTTTGCCAATGTGTGTATTAGGATTGGGTGTTATTAGGAACAAGAGGGTTGGTGACAGGTTCGTTCTTGTTGCTGTTGCTTGCAGGATTTTGGAGTGCTTGTTCTAAATTTGATAATTTCTTTGTTAGTTTTTTTTTAAACTAACGACCTAACCTAATGTACAGGGACAGGGTTTCGTATACAGTTGGTTGGATAGCCGCCCCACCAATATTGGTATTTGCTACACCAACATTTATTTTTGCTCCACCAACTTTCATCACCCCCCACCCCAGTCATTGGTTTTACTGTTCCTTTTAACTGTCTAACCCACTCCTGTTCAGCCACCTAATTTGATCATAAATATAATTGTCAGATTGCATGATTTTTACGACTTGTCAAATTGTTGAGGTCGAAAATGACGGATCTAAAAATGCATCAAAATAGGTGAACTAGGCATAAAAAACGCGCGATGCCTTGTAGTATTCAGCATTGGTGGTGCATTTTCAAGTTTGGGCACTGCTAATCTGTTATTTGCATACAAATGTCAGAATGCATGATTTTTGTTTACACAGTGCGCATTTTTAGGTCGAAAATGACGCATCAAAAATGCATCAAAATAGTTGAATGAGGCATCAACAAACGCGCAATTCATTGTAGTTATCTGCACTGGTGGTGCATTTTCAAGTTTGAGTACTGTTAGTATGTTATTGGCATATAAATGTTAGATTGCATGCTTTTTACGACTTGTCAAATTGTTGAGATCGAAAATGACGCATCTAAAAATGCATCAAAATAGTTGAATGACGCATCAACAAACGCGCAGTTCATTGAAGTCATCGTACTGGTGGTGCATTTTCAAGTTTGGACACTGCTAATCTGTTATATGCATACAAATGTCAGATTGCATGATTTTTTTTTACAAAATGCGCATTTTTGAGGTCGAAAATGACGCATCTAAAAATGCATCAAAATAGTCGAATGAGGCATCAACAAACGCGCAATTCCTTGTAGTTTTTTGCCCTGGTGGTGCATTATCAAGTTTTGGTCCAGTTTGTGCAATTTCCGCCTAAATGTAACAAATGGTTCGGTAGTTGCGTACCGTAGCCGTAATTTACCGATAGGCGGCGCTAGTGTGATCCAGCCGGCCCAGTGTCCGCGCGCGGCGCGTAACGAACCGAAATTGACCGTTCTTTCCAACAACGTTCTCTCTTTATCGTAGGACATCATAGGACAGCACCCCGGAAAAAGCGCATTTGATAGCCCTATTAACGCTCTTTCTGAGTATTTTCTGAGGAACCGTTAACGCAAGGTCAACGTTTTTGTCTGAAGGGTGGCAAACAACTCGAAATAGACGGTTTTTGCGGAAACAGTTCCTTGCAATAACGTTTGACTCAAATCTTGCACGAGCTCAATGTTACCACAGCATCGTGTTCCTTTCGTCAAGACGCATCGAATAAACTATAAGTTGACCTTGAAAGGTCAACTTGAAACTTTGACCTCAGGTCAAGGTTATGACCTGACCGAAAAAGTTCATGTTGCATATCAGTCGATCCGTAAGGTTGAGCTGAACACATCATCAATTTTCTTCCGATGACTTGAAATTGTGGGATGTCGCAAAATTAACCTGACCTTAGTTCACCGCTATCAAAATTCCGAGATAAACCCTTTGTGCATACTGTTGCTCTTATCAATTGCTGAAAGTTTCAAATCAGTCAGTCGGTGTAGCTATGGCAAACATTGGAACTTTTTTATGATGTAAGGTCACTTAAAGTGACCTGGCGACCTGACCTTGAGTGACCTTGGTCTGAAATTTTCCAACATGTGCAGAAAAGATGTATGATAAGTTGTACCAAAAAAATGAAGGGATGTTCAACCCTCCCCCCCCCCAGCATGGCATGAGTTAACGTCACAAAACTGCCTTTACCAAGCACCGCATATCATACCTATGTAGGTACTTGTACTACATTATATATCAAGCTGGCCTATTCCCACTTTGGTTTTATGTGCTTTCAGATAGCCGAGTATTAATTAAATCTGGCATTGATGCCTCCTTAACCTTGTGGAATGTTCTCGTGATATCGAAAGAGTTGAAATACACAGTGATCAGTGTCATCACGCACCGCAAAGCATAATATTTTTCTCAGAAATGTGAAACACGACGGGAGAATTATGTTCTAAGAATCAGGCTTCGGCCATCTGTACGTTTAGTTACTCGCGATGGCTGTACAGCTGGGTCGATTTGAGCTTGATCTATATTAATGGTTCTTTGAAAAAGAAATGTTCCCAGCACAGGTGCAAATGTAGCACCTTTTAAAGCTGACGTCTTAGACGTTTTAGAAATTGAGCAGTCCTGAAGTTTTTCCTCCAGATCCATTATCGTGCATTTTTTAACATCTGGGAGTTACCTGGACTGCGATAAGTACGTTAGGCATGAATGCTAGTGGTAAAAAGTTGTACTTCTTTTTAATGGATATGTTTTAATATTTGCCCTATACAGAAAATTGCTCTTGCTTGCATGCCATTTGAAAAAAAAAAAATGTTTCATTAAGCGTTTGCTTTCTGTGATGTATTTTTTGTTTAGTTGGATATCATGAAGTACGGAATAATTCATTATTCGACAATGCGTTTTCATTGACGTCGGTATTGATCAGAACGGTACTTGACAAAAAGAATTACCTAATAATAATCTGATGGCATTTTGGGAATAAGAAATGCCTGTTTTACTGCAGATAGTGATATGTATGTACCTAGAGATACATTTGAAATCGATTCACAATCAACCTAAATTATCTTCATTATCATGACAAGAAAAAAGGTCAAGTAATATGTTTCCTCTGCTACTATCTGATGTTTACAGGTGGGAAAAAATTGCAGCCAACTTAAGTTGTATTTATTTATATATTATTTAGAGCATGTCAAACTTGAAAAAAAATAAGTCATTGGTGACACATATTCATACGCCTGTTCTGTTGATACAATCCAAATATAAAGTGATTGCCAAACCTGACCGCCTTCGCAAAGTGGATAGATCTGAAAAGATCCCACTTAACATCTAGCCTGAGCCGAGTCTCCCTGATGAAGCCATCAATTGCCGATGGCGGGTCGATCCCCCTCGTTACGCGGTTTAATGTCACTGCTGAACCCTGCAGCACTCCCCTAGAGCCCGTGATCCCCTGGTCGCCCCGGGCCGACCGGCGGGGCCCGCCAAGGCCTCGTCTGCCGTAAGCCGGGGACGGAGCGGCGACGCTCGGGGGGCTCAAACGGTGCCCGTCTCTGGGAGCGAGAGGAGTGCGCCGGCAGCTCCGCGGATCCGGCTCAGAGCTCAGCACTCTCAGCACTCGGCGCCGGAGACATCCCCGACCCAACCCACGCGCCGCGACTCACGCCCGCCGCGCCGCGCCGCAATGGTGGCAGATACGGGACCGCCGCGCCGCTCCTGCCGCAGAGGCGAGCTGCGGCGCGCGGCGGTCGGCGTTCTCCTGACGCTGTTTGTCGCGTCGGCGCCGACGACCGTCGTCGGTGCGCCGGATTCGCCGCTGGCTCTTCCGTGCGCCGAACAACTCTGCCCGGGAAACGCCACGTGCATCGTCAGAGTCGACTCGGGCCAGCCCGACTGCATAGGTGAGGTGACACCGGCAGCGAAGATGCATCGGAATAAGACAGAAATGGGGAGATAAAGGGCAAAAGGCATAAGATGAGCTATTTAACTGCGGAGTTATGTCCCGTCTGGAACCTCTCTTATTAGCCGCGTTTACATAGGGCTAGTTGCCAGATAGTGGAATTCCGATACCGAGACATTTATTCCACTAACGAGACATTTCAGGCACAATCCGCTAGTTCTGACGACCTATCCGGCCAGAAGGCCGCATAAGTCGTCAGAACCAGCGGAATGTGCCTGAAATGTCTCGTTAAGTCGTTAGTGGAATAAATGTCTCGGTATCGGAATTCCACTATCTGGAAACTAACCCTATGTAAACGCGGCTATTGACTCATTCCCTTTTTAAAGAAAACATTCGCACCTTTCAATATCAACGTGCGACAGACGTTACTCAAAACCACATATTTGTTCATGGGCGATTAAGTATTCGCAATTATGTTCATGATAAGTAATACACAGCATCGAGTAAAGTGGACCTTTGTTAGAAGCAATCATCATGCTTTATCATATTTGTTCCAATTTCCAAAATATCAGATGTGAGTACTTCAATGTTTACCATGGCATAGGCGGCAGAACGGGGAGGGCACCGGGGCACCGTGCCCCCTTTGATTTTAGCATTTTAACATTACCCCTATGGGCGTCACATGGAAAGAATGGGACCAAAAGTCGGCAGCGCCCCCCTTAATTGAAGGTGTTCCGCCGCTACTGTATCATGATCCTTTCTCCATCAAACCGCTTGTCTCGACCAGGACAATAGGCGGTTAGCATATAAACACGAGTCCCTACCTTCGTGTCCCTCTCGGCTGTTACACAAAGCCTGCATGTGTCTGGCGGGTGTTAATGTGTGGGAATTCATGTTCACAACACCTTTGTTGTGACAAAAGTTGTACGAGCACGACTCGCATGTCGTTTCATTAGGGCTACCGTTTATCAGGGCTAAGTGTTTGCGGAATGATGACCAGTTTAGTAGGCATTTGGATAACGACAACTCAAGAAACTCAAGATTACCAACCGATATTTATTTTAAAATTACTTTTAAATACACAAAGCTTTCGGTCACATACGACCTTGATCACTGTGTTTCACAATTTACCTAATCTAATTATTACGTTGGGAGCTTATTTCTATGTATGTGCGGTATGTTTCGCTGAGTTTTAGGAGAGCGTGTATTTATTTCCTTATTTGCTAACGGCCTTAAATGAATGAAAGGATATTCTATAGAGGCCACCAGCGTTAGCGCATTTGTGCTGATTCATAAAATGGCAGGTTTTCTAGATGATCCCCTAAAGTCAGGGTGACAATGGCCAGACCACCATGACAATGCCATGGCACAGTAGGCTGCCTTGACCCAGCCATGTGATGTATGGGCTCATGTCGACTGCCTATTCACCATACGGAGCGGGTGCAAGGACGACTTTCTCGTGGCCCCAGCGGGCAGTTGGGGTCGCCCTTTCCTTCCTGTGCTTTCTAAACGCTACTTAACAATTAAAATGGTCATCCGGTGTCCCTGCAATCTACTTGCAGAGCATGATTCAAGGTTATCCATTTACTGTGTGTAACCGGAGCATTACGTTGGGTGAAGTTGATAATACACAATTTGTCATCACGATGGCATCGCCTTGTCATAGCGTTAGCTGATTTACCTGGATGATAAACATGTCGAATCGATTGTTGCACATGTTCTGCTATGATAAGTTTAACGGCAGTTTGATGACAATGCTTGTTTCGGTAAGTTACCGAACACGAAGTGGTGCTTTTGAAAGTCGTTATCTTCAGAACACACGTTCTACTGAGAACGCTTAATGGATAACTCACTGAAATTGCGGATGCTTGAGACCTGACGATAAAATCGGACATCAACATCTATGTTCATCCTTTTAATTGACCGTCGATAACTCATTTTGTGCTTGGCGACAGAACTGCACACGATTGCCGCTCAGAACGTCACGATTTGTGCGTACTCGGCGAGACCTAACTAAATCTTAACATACTCCGCCCAAGCGTCTGTAGGTCAGGTCAGGTCAGCGGGTCACGGGCTGTGCTAGCGCACATTTATCGGTCAAAATGCCGTGACCGCTCGGAACGAGATTCGAACGCGATGCATTGAAACGTTTTACGGCTTGATATGGCGAATCTTACCGTGATTTCACATGCTTGAGTAAATGATTTCCGTTAGGTCATGGCTATGCTGGAGCCACATGGATATGAATATGCATGTCCCGCGTTGTTATGGAGTAATAGAATGGAGTGTGGTGTTTTTTAGCTCAGAATGACGAAATGGTGGAGTTCACTCCAACTGTATTGATCGTTGCAGCATACGAGTACTTTGCAGCATACGAGCATCGTTGCTCTTACTTTTACATCATAAAATTGTACTATGTGAATACGGCAAAAAACGTCTGTTGTAAAACAGGCAGGTAAATGATATTTTAGGTAGATATCGTAAACGTTTGAGATATTAATATGACTATTTAGCTCGTAGGATATTATCATATATAGTCATCATTCTGAAACCACTTGAAGGGCTGTTATTTGAGGTCTGAGGATATATTGTGAATTACATTTGTAGCTACGCTCGTTGGTATCGGAGGGGCATATGCTTTATTTATCGACCGATAACAGGACCATACAGAATGTGCCTTCTGTTATAAGCGTGTGACAGTGAAATCTAAATAGACTTTCCTCGATAATAAGTAATACCTAACCACCCTCAAAGGAATATTTAACATTAATTTGCGCAATACTGCAGACTTCTGCTGGGCTGCTGGTCGTAGAGTAGGTACCCGTCCCGTGCGGCCCTAGAGCCGCGACCTTGCTAAGCACCCTGACCCGTCCACGGTATAATCGGCGACTCTAATATGCTCTGTCAGATGGTCTGAAAATCGTGTTAATCAGCGCTTTAATGACGCAGATGCACTGAGCCGGCTGCAACTCGCATCACGGTGGTAATTGTACCCGATTGCCGGACAGTTTGGCTGGCTTGTATCGCCCACGGCAAATAGCGGCGACAACTAAAGCCGGTGGCGGTGCGTGCGGTGGCCACTTGGGCAGCGGACTGCCCATAACAAGGATTAGGAGTCAGGGCTGTTAGCTTAGCTCAAAGTCTCCTGTCAGCTTTGCGCCAATGAATCCTGCTGAATCATGCAGCTGGCACCCACAGACAGGTGTGTCGAAGGGCTGCGCACTCGCATATGTGCGTCGAGCTATTGGAAACTATACATAAGCCTCAATGCGTTATGAAGTTTCTGAAATGTTCACCATTTTGTATCTTTACGACATGAGAAACGGTGTTTTACGATCCATCTCGACAACATCGTCTTCCTTATGCGTCAATAGAGCAATGCTGCACTGCAGCATTCCTTTAGACAGCTTTCCACATGCAGCACAATTCTTCAGCGCCGGCCGGCGTGGCGTCAGGCGGTTCGCGGCGAATCTCTCCGCGCGTGAGACTGGCACGAGCCACATGTGATTCACAATGACCCGCATGCCAGTCGAGCCAACCGACGAGTTTTGGATGTCACCAGGTCGTGCTGGTCACTCTCACTCTTTGGCGAGAGCGGAGGGAGAGGAGTAGTGACGTCACTGGCCGCTCGGGCAGAGCACCGACCGCAGCGCGAGGCGCCTGCCGGATCCATCCGTCAAGAAGGTGTCAGATTTGCCTTCTGTGGTCTGTTGACACGGGGCAGTGTTATCACTCGATCCTGATTGTGCAGTGCAGCACTCGGTGGCTGGAACGTGGCGCCGGCCTAGCGGATTTCTGCCCTGTAGTCCGTTAGGGGATGGCTCACGGTAGATCTGAGACGGGCGGGTGGGCCCATCGTAGATCCAGTGATGTCAAATAGAGGCAGTCGGCAGTCGAAGGGAAGCTGTAACGGACTGGATGAATTGTGAATAACGGACACCTAAGTGGCGCAATGATGCTGTTGTAACAATTAAGCCTGCATATAATTGAGTTTTATTTTGCATGATGAGCGTTTCGCATAGGCTGCTTCCTAACATATTCAATGAGCATCAACTCTTCGGAATGATATGTCGTTTCACCATCGCAGTTATATTTGTCGACTCATATTATATGACCTTCTAAGTTATTTTCAATCAAGCTCTTTACGAGGAGTGTTTGCAGGCCCTTCTCCATGGGCGGAGATGCGTGCAGGGGTAGGGACCAAGTACCTTCTGCACGTGGAGTCACGACTGCGTCATTTCGCGGGATAGTAGCGCTTTGGGTCATGTAAGTCCCACGAACACTGCATTACGCTGTTGCTGCGTCCAATTTACTGTAATGGCTCACGTAGGCAGGTGTTTAATGACTCAGAACTTTAAAAATAAGAGTATTTTCTGGTTGTGCTAGAGCCGTTGTTAATCGCGTCGTCAAATGCCGGTGCGAGATGCACTAGTGTGCTTAAATAGCTCTTACCCATAACAGTAGTGTTGTTGAGTTATGTGTGGTGTGCTAAAGCTAAGCAATACATCCTTTGCTCTCGAGATGTTAAGCTGCACATGCTTTCATATGCTCATTTTTCCTCGTGTCCATTCATGGAAAACAAAACCCCGCCATAAATGTATGCCTAGATCTTACCTTCCTGTTCATTTCCTTTGGAATAATCTGGTTATGCAAGTCAGCAGTCACCAGATATTTTGCAGGAAAGTGAGAAAGAAAAGAGACAAGATTTGTCGCTGTTGAACATTATTATGTGTCTCATATATTTTACATGGGCAGATTTGAGGCAGCTTTAAGACGTTTAAAATTACAGTGACGTCTTAATCGCGACAATTAATATATATTAACACATGGTTTCCCGTGTGTAAATGGTTTTAACGCACGACGTGGATGGATTGGAGCACGAGTGTGTTAATGCACGAGTGAAACGAGTGCATTAACGCACAAGTGCTCCATTCCATCCACGAGTGCGTTAAAACCATTTATGCACGGAAACCATGTGTTAAACTAATTAATACATGCTTAACGGTGCGAATTTAAATGAAAATTAAACCTAGTCCATGCCACTAAAAAGGGCCCTTTATGGGAAATCTTAGAATAAAGTCAATGACCCTTCCGAAAAACTTCAGTCGAGAAAGTCATCACTGCACGCGCGTGCACCAATTTAAATTGGTGCACGGCTACCTTCGAATTAACGCACGTTTAATCTGCAGTGAACGCACCGTAAAGTATGTATTAATTGTGCTTCTCCTTGTCCTCCTTATGTCTTATACAAGGTGACGATAATCCAAGAACACCTGTTGAACATTATTTATCTTTGACTCCAGCAATCGTGCGCTGACCGCAAGTATCCGCCTTTACGAGAATTTATTGTTTCGACCTTTTTCGTTAACCATTTCTTATATAACGCACACCTTTCGGGAGAAAATTGGACAACCAATCATTGGAAATGGTGTGATTTTCTTTGTCGCGTGTTTTTAGAACGCGGAGAAAATGTCCTCATCGTTCACCGTGATACTTTTTGTCCCGCCCAATCCCCATATCCCGTTCGTGATTGATTTATCACTTCTGAAGCCAATTTTTTCCCGAAAGATATTAATCATAAGACATTTCAACTGGGATACCTCGGATGACAGCCTTTCGGATCTGCGGTTTTGCTCAGCTCTCCCGGCCGGGCTTTACGATCCCCTGTAGAAGCTCCATTGGCGGAGTTGAACATCTTCTTCGTCAAGGAAATCGATAGCTATTATAGCGTCTCACACAATGCTTACTTACATTTCAAAATTTAAGGACTTTGCTTTATGTTTGCCCATTTTTAGAGAGGCTGTCGTTTTATTGACACATTGAAATTGCATTGCCTACTACTGAGTGCTAACCGTAAGTCTTCAAATGTTCTTTTGAGTTTTACAGGGTTGAGGGCTTCTCGATTTTGACGAGACTCTATTCGCAAATCTTCGTCTTCACTCATATGACACTTGTCCTCCAAACCAAATTAAAAGTACTGAGGCCTCTTGCACCAAACTACCTAGCTAGGTAAAATCGAAAAACCGGTTTCAGAATAAGCTAACCTAACGTTGGTAAATTTGTTTGCAATAGCCCAGTACATAATCCTACATGAGCTTGCTAAATTTTGCACGCAAATTGTTACATTTGAGGCTTGGACTGGGTATACGATGCAAAATAATCCAAGCATTGGTGCAAGAGGATTTTGGTGCAAGAGGCCTCTGGTAGGTATATTTGAATCGGCGATATGTGATTTATTATAAATACAAATAACTCATCTTATTTTTTGTTTTCTCAGGGCGCACCAAGCCAGGTGGCTGCCCGGTAACAGAGACGGGCGAATGCTCTGAGCTCCGGCTGCTCTGTGAAGGAGACGATGACTGTCCCGGAGACAAGGTCTGCTGTCAGGTCAACTGCGAGAGGACCTGCATCTCACCAGGTGAGTCCTCACGGGGTGAACGGCACTTATTTGTGAACTGAAATGGAATGCACAATGCACATCTCTGTTGGTTGTTTCAGACCAACGGATTTGGGAGTTAGGAATGTAATGTAACTAGTTTGGTGCGTTTAATTTGAAATACCTACATATAAATATCAGTGATGACTCATCCAATCAACACGTCCAGAAAACCTAGTGCCAGGTTACTAACTAACTGGCTTAGCCTGACAACTTTACGCTCCGACTCTTTGAGCCAAATCTGGCACCTTGCCGCTAATGCGGTGTCTATACCATCGGAAGGAAGGTCATGAGGACACTTCACACGTTCCAGCCCCGATTCCAACATCTCGGCCGGCATTGTCACGCGCCGCCTTACGAAACGAGGCGGCAGGCAAATATTTGCGCTGTCAACACGCAACAATCGCGTCTGAGCTCCTCTGATCCGTCCGTGCCGACTTGTGGCAACCCACACCTACACATAGATTACCGTCATCCAGCGTCAGATCTGGGCCGAGCTATGAGCCGTGTCGGACAATCCGAGCGAACCCGGGAGCCTGACACCGACCTGAGAGACCCTGACACTGTCCCGGTAGATCTCGAAGGTCAGTGCCGCTCCACGGGCGCCCTTCGCCATCAGTGGAATCTCTGGAACGATCTCCGGTTCAGTGAGAGAATCTCCGCCCCGAGGGGAGATCACGATCTCGGTGGAAAGTGCCGTGAGATCGGCAGTCAGCACCCGTTAGCGGCACTTTAGGCTCGCTAGCGGCGTGGAGCTTACGAATAGACTGATGACGTGTGGTCAGGTTGCCATGCACGGAAGCCACCGGTGCCTGGTACGGCGGTATGATGGGATTTGGGGAGGGGACGTGAGGGGGCTGATTAGTTCCGTGAGGTCATCTCATCCTGGACGTCGAGTGCCGGCAGATGCTGGTGTCATAGCGGGTGGCGCACGCTGGTCCAGGTGAATCATCTCGTGACCAAAATCTTGCTGGTCGGATCAGTCTGGAAAAAGACAGACCCCGCGGCGGGCGTTACAGGCGACATCACCGGCCGGTTTATATCCTCTTTCAATTATTGACAGGGCCATCAAACATTTTCTGTATTGGGTTTTCACTGTCTGGTGGCTCCTTCGCTTGCTATGATTAAACGCTAAGCACCGCAAAATGACCGTAGAACAACGGGCTGAACATAACACCGCCTGTCATCAGTACGGGCAATCCATTCCAAGGCCGCGCTGTACACCTCTCAGCCGGCCGTCTTACAGCCGAGAAGTTACTCAACAAGAGCGGACATTTTTCGACTTATACTGGTGGACATGGCGAAAAGACAGATCATCTCTCTTGACTACTGTTTCCCCACGCCTCACGGGCACCTGCCGAAGCGTGCCACGGTTCTTTATACATAAGGAGATGGAAATTCTTGTGGGATGTCCACCCGCTGAGAGTATATCCGAACAAACGGAAAACCCCCACCGCCAGCTGACATTAGCACGTGCTCGGCAATCGGTGGTACGCGTAACCTTCATATACCAATTTTCTTTTGGCGCGACTCGGTCTCGACTCCTTTCACGCCCTCTGTCGATCAGCGTCCTGCATAGGGTCAGTGCCGTGATTTCCCGCTGAAAGACGAGACGGACTGATGAAAGGAGGAGACAATGGGTTAGGAGGGAAGATAATGTAATAGTGGGGGAGTGGGGAGGAGGTGGGGAAAGATGTTCCCTCTGTGATGGTTTGTCAGCAAAGGGAAGGGTGCAGTTCGTGGGGCGCCGCCGCCTGTAGTCACTTCCACGTCAGTGCAATGTCTGGCCGACCGCTAGGTGTCACTGGGTGTTTCATATGAGTCATGGGTTCGCACGATGCCGCCGCCGAGTACGTACGGGCGTTTGCGGCGCCGATGTGTGTATGGCTGTGGGCCTCGCCGTTCTAATGAATCTTACAGTCTCATCCGATCCAGTAAGGTGCCATTAGCACGTGCTCGGCAATCGGTGGTACGCGTAACCTTCATATACCAATTTTCTTTTGGCGCGACTCGGTCTCGACTCCTTTCACGCCCTCTGTCGATCAGCGTCCTGCATAGGGTCAGTGCCGTGATTTCCCGCTGAAAGACGCCAAAGAAATTGCCAAATGTATGGGAAAATTAGGCCGTAGAGGTCGCGATCGCCGGGACACCACGCAGGTACCCGGCCGGGGTGAGCGGCGGGTACCTCGGCTGACCGCGGAGGCCGTCGGAGGGAGGTAGGCGGGGAAGGACTACCTCGGCCACCGACACTACCGAGGAGCGCTCGGCGAGCGCGCGAAGTGCGGTGGCACTGACGGTGGGCAGTTTCAGGCCACGGGGAGGAGGGGGCTGGCAGGAGGTAGAGGGGATGGTGCCGAAAGTAAGGAAACCGACCGTTCCGGTGGGGAGGCAGCGACGTCGAGGGGTGAGGGATAATGACGTCCGAGACCGCTTGTGGCCGCGCAGTGATGCGACGGCGGAGCTAGAGGAGCACTCGGAGCTGCCGGCGGTGTCTTTGCTTGCCCAGTCGGTGGTGTCCGGGCTGCTGCTGCAGCTTCGAGCGCGGCGCCCGCGAGACGGCTGTCGGGAACGCTGTGACGAGCCGAGTAGACCCAGCTCGGGGAGCGGTATCGCGCATGGTGCAGATGGGACAGGCACGGGCGAGGCAGACTGTTGACACGCCACACGGCGGCGGCCGGTCGGTGCATCATCGTTCATTCTGCGCGGGCCGGTGCGGGCGCCGCGGCGGCTCTGAAGGTTAGTCGGTAATCCTGTTTCGGCGTTGAGAGAAGGAATGGCGGCTGATTTCACCGCCGCTGCCGCAGCGGCACGGGGACCTGTAAGTCGCCCCTGACGTTAGTCAAATGAATAGGTGACTCATCGGTAGTTGGTGCTGCCGCCGGGGGCTCGAGAAAGTGGACCGTTTGACGACCCGGTGAGTATGGGTTCCAGCAGGTTAGTAAGGGAGACGTGACAGACAGCAGACAGGTATGGTATGGTCAGCGGACCGGTGACAGTGGGCGCTGCTCCATATCCAGCCAGCGTGCCGCGGAATGGGTACGGTCAGCGGACCAGTGAGTGTCAGACCCAGCGGGCAGAGGAGGACGCTTCCAGCCAGTGGGCCGTGGAAGTGGGACGGTCAGCGGACCGGTGTGTGTCACTGCCAGCGGGCAAAGGAGGCCCTTCCAGCCAGCGGGCCGTGGAAGTGGGACGGTCAGCGGACCGGTGTGTGTCACTGCCAGCGGGCAAAGGAGGCCCTTCCAGCCAGCGGGCCAGCGGACCGGTGAAAGTCACTGCCAGCGGGCAGAGGAGGGCGCTTCCAGCCAGTGGGCCGTGGAAGTGGGACGGTCAGCGGACCGGTGTGTGTCACTGCCAGCGGGCAGAGGAGGGCGCTTCCAGCCAGCGGGCCGTGGAAGTGGGACGGTCAGTGGACCGTTGAGTGTCACTGCCAGCGGGCAGAGGAGGGCGCTTCCAGCTAGCATGCCGTGGAAGTGGGACTGTCAGCGGACCGTTGAGTGTCACTGCCAGCGGGCAGAGGAGGGCGCTTCCAGCCAGTGGGCCGTGGAAGTGGGACGGTCAGCGGACCGGTGTGTCACTGCCAGCGGGCAAAGGAGGCCCTTCCAGCCAGCGGGCCGTGGAAGTGGGACGGTCAGCGGACCGGTGTGTGTCACTGCCAGCGGGCAAAGGAGGCCCTTCCAGCCAGCGGGCCAGCGGACCGGTGAAAGTCACTGCCAGCGGGCAGAGGAGGGCGCTTCCAGCCAGTGGGCCGTGGAAGTGGGACGGTCAGCGGACCGGTGTGTGTCACTGCCAGCGGGCAGAGGAGGGCGCTTCCAGCCAGCGGGCCGTGGAAGTGGGACGGTCAGCGGACCGTTGAGTGTCACTGCCAGCGGGCAGAGGAGGGCACTTCCAGCCAGCGGGCCGTGGAAGTGGGACGGTCAGCGGACCGTTGGGTGTCACTGCCAGCGGGCAGAGGAGGGGGCTTCCAGCCAGCGGGCCGTGGAAGTGGGACGGTCAGCGGACCGTTGAGTGTCACTGCCAGCGGGCAGAGGAGGGCGCTTCCAGCCAGCGGGCCGTGGAAGTGGGACGGTCAGCGGACCGTTGAGTGTCACTGCCAGCGGGCAGAGGAGGGCGCTTCCAGCCAGCGGGCCGGGGAAGTGGGACGGTCAGCTGACCGGTGAGTGTCTGCCAGCGGGCAGAGGAGGGCGCTTCCAGCCAGCGGGCCGGGGAAGTGGGACGGTCAGCGGACCGTTGAGTGTCACTGCCAGCGGGCAGAGGAGGGCACTTCCAGCCAGCGGGCCGTGGAAGTGAGACGGTCAGCGGACCGTTGAGTGTCACTGCCAGCGGGCAGAGGAGGGCACTTCCAGCCAGCGGGCCGTGGAAGTGGGACGGTCAGCGGACCGTTGAGTGTCACTGCCAGCGGGCAGAGGAGGGCGCTTCCAGCCAGCGGGCCGTGGAAGTGGGACGGTCAGCGGACCGTTGAGTGTCACTGCCAGTGGGCAGAGGAGGGCGCTTCCAGCCAGCGGGCCGTGGAAGTGGGACGGTCAGCTGACCGGTGAGTGTCTGCCAGCGGGCAGAGGAGGGCGCTTCCAGCCAGCGGGCCGTGGAAGTGGGACGGTCAGCGGACCGTTGAGTGTCTGCCAGCGGGCAGAGGAGGGCGCTACCAGCCAGCGGGCCGTGGAAGTGGGACGGTCAGCGGACCGTTGAGTGTCACTGCCAGCGGGCAGAGGAGGTCGCATCCAGCCAGCGGGCCGGGGAAGTGGGACGGTCAGCGGACCGGTGTGTGTCACTGTGTATGGACTTGGTGCCGGCTGGCGGCCTTCTGTGTGCACTGACATCTGTGCACACCCCTGCCGCGGCCCTGCGTGGACGCTGACCGCTGTGCACGTCCGGCGCCTCGGGCACACGGTGGCCGATCGCGACCGGCCGGTGAGCCGCGCCGGTCAGTCGGTGCCGGGACCGAATACAGGCTGCGTCGATGGACAAGTCTCTCAGTACCATACACCACCTGACATTGCCGCACGGCCGCTGCCGGACATGAGGTGTGCATCCTTGGCCGAAGTCTCCAGCGCCAAGCAAATTCTCACAGCGGTGCTGACATCACGGGATCCAGTGCTGTCCTGAGTGAAGCGTCTTGTCCAAAAGGGGTGGCCGGCCTCTCAGCACGGACTCGGAACTGTCTGCATTGCAGGTAAACGGCTGGAATTGTCCGTATGCTGCGGCGTGCTCAGGTGGGGTCACCGAGTCGTTATTTCGAGCAGGGCACGTAAAGCGATCTTGGCCGAGCTCCACGTGGCGCAACCTGGAGTACGTTGCATGAAGGCTCTAGCAAGAGGCTGCGTCTGGTGGCCGCTCATGGACAAGGTCATCGAGCGGGTCGGGAGCCTGTGTCGGGCATGCCAGGAGAGCAGGCCAGCACCTGATCGCGCTGCCCTCCGCATGTAGCCCTGGCCGGATCGTGCCTGGTCACGGATACACATCGACTTTGCCGAGCCCACGAAAGGAAGGTACGTGATGGGCGTGGTAGACGCTGATTCTAAGTGGATTGAGGCAGAGTGCTGCACCACTGTCAGCTCCAAGTCGACGATTACTAGGCTGGGAAATGTGTTCCCGATGGGGATTACCAGACACGGTTGTGACTGACAACGCCACATCATTCACCTCATCCGAGTTTCAATGTTTTATGCAGGGAAATGGCAGACATCACAGGACGAAAGTACCCCGCCACAGCCAAGGCAACGGACTGGCTGAGCATGCTGTGCGTGATGTCAAGCTTGCCTAGCAGAGGTCTGACGACAACTGGGAAGATGCTTTGTCTCGTTGGCTGCGCTGTCAGAATATCACACCTCACAGCACGACCTCAGTTTATCCCTCAGAGCTCATGGTTGGACGCAGCATCCGGAGCCGGCTGGATCTCCTTCACCCGGACATGCGGAAGGGAGTGACTGAGCATCGGGTGAAACAGAAGGAATTCATGACAGGAAGGTAAGATCTGAAAGAAGATTTGGTGTGTCATATCTCGTGTTTTTTTTTTCAGAAACTACGGTGTTGGGTCGCCATGGGCTGCTGGAGTGGTCGTTGGTGTCGACGGGCCAGTATCGTACGCGATCGAGCTAGAGGACGGCAGGATATGGCGACGGCATACTGATCAGTTGAGACGTAGACTAAACGGAAACACGGTTACAGAACCTCCTGCGATGACTGCTGGTGCAGCCGAGACCGTGGCCGAACCAGGAGTGTGGCTGCAGAGGAGCCGACGCCGCCGACCCAGCTGCACGCGCCTCTGCTCAGGATGTCGAGCTCCGCCTCCCAGCGACCGCCGACCTGCTTACCCGGACTGGATCCTGCCGCACGGCGGCTGCCGGTGGAAACTTCTGTGACTGGGCACGCAGGTGCCATTAGCGAAGGCGCCTGCGCCATCAGGCGATGATTGTCTCGAAGTGGCGGTGCCCCCCGATAGCGGCGGGCTGACGGCTGCGAAGCAGTTAACGTCCGTACCGGCGGAGTCGGGTGCTAGCGAAGCTGGTGATCGCCGGTTGGGCCGATTGCGGAAACAAACTGATTTTTTTCATAGTTATGTGTTGGTGTGCGGCGCAATGGCTCATTTTCTTCGGGAAGGGCAGTGTAGGGACTTGGTGCCGGCTGGCGGCCTGTCTGTGTGCACTGACATCTGTGCACACCCCTGCCGCGTCCCTGCGTGGACGCTGACCGCTGTGCACGTCCGGCGCCTCGGGCACACGGTGGCCGATCGCAACCGGCCGGTGAGTCGCGCCGGTCAGTCAGCGCCAGGACTTAATACAGGCTGCGTCGATGGACAGGCTTCTCAGTACCATACACACTGCCAGCGGACAGATGAGTTCAGTGGGAGTGCGACACTGCGACTCCGGTGTAGGTGTGACGGTCAGTGGACATGCTCGTGGCGGCAATGCAGCATGCAGTCATTCTAGCACCCACAGAGCGGCATACGGCCAGCAGTGACCTGACTCCAGCCCAGATGGCCCGCTGCAGACCCGGTGCAAGACGACCCCCGATCAGCTGCGGACCTGCGGTCCGGGCGCCAGGCCAAAGGCCGCTACGCCACGGTCACGGTCAGCTGACGTCACGGCGGATGAGTCACCCGGGCCGCCTCACAGCGCAGTGACGGTTACGTGACACGCCCGCGCCTGCGCCGCTGGCGGCCACGTGGCTACCAGCAGTTGCTGTCGCTGCCGCCGCGGCGCCACCAGCGCTGGAGGTGTCCACACCTACCACTGACGTCACGATCACGCGATCGCTGGGCAGAGGTCACACGATTGCTGGTCGCTCCCGCCAAGATGGCGTCAGGGTGGCTTGGCCTTGGGTGCACAGAGACATTAGGTCATGCACGTGGACAGGTCTATGAACACAACAAGATGCGAGGCTAGCAGTCTGGTGGCAGCATAAATCGTATCTCCCTGAAATGGGGCACGAGCATAACTGCGTATACGGTCGGTGATACTGTCGGCCGTTGGAGAGCTCTGGCCTGAACAATAATTGCCGACGCGCAACCCTGTCCTAGGGCCAGTCGGTCATGGCGGCCAGTAGGGCGTCAGCGGAAATGCAGGATACGACCCACCTTATTTGCGCCTAGTGGCAATCTGCAATCGTCGGCAGGCAGCACAAAGATGTTCCCTCTGTGATGGTTTGTCAGCAAAGGGAAGGGTGCAGTTCGTGGGGCGCCGCCGCCTGTAGTCACTTCCACGTCAGTGCAATGTCTGGCCGACCGCTAGGTGTCACTGGGTGTTTCATATGAGTCATGGGTTCGCACGATGCCGCCGCCGAGTACGTACGGGCGTTTGCGGCGCCGATGTGTGTATGGCTGTGGGCCTCGCCGTTCTAATGAATCTTACAGTCTCATCCGATCCAGTAAGGTGCCATAGTTACTCCATCGTGTGTAAAATAACGCCGAGAGTCGAATGATCCGATCGCGGCTCATGGTTTCAGCTAAAGGAGACGAGCCTTTGAACCTTTGAAACATTATCAAAAGATGTGGGTTTTGTTCATTCACATCAGTGTTTTTGAGTGATTGTTGCTCTGCATTCCATAATTACGGAGCGAGCGAAGCGAGCGGAGTCTTTACGGAGCGAGCGAAGCGAGCGTAGTCTTTCCTTAGATTAACGGAAATTTCTGAGTATGAGCGGCCGGCCGGCCGTGGTCACGCTTCTGCGAGGCTCATATCTCAGCAACCACTTGACCGATTTACACGCGGTAATTTTTGTAGGGTAGCTTCATTCCTTCTACCAAGTATTGGACTATTCCCGATGCATGTGGGTGACCCCTTATGCACGTGCCACGTGCAAAACGAAGAGGTGTCCGTTTTGTAATTGTTGCAATATCTCGGTAACTACTTGGCCGATTGCGCTGAAAGTTGGCATGTAGGTAGGCACCCACTAGGCACTGCATATCCATGTGCCAGAGTTGGGGTGCTGCTGCACGTGCGCACGTGCAGGGGTCGTTTCCAGATCTCGAGAACGGCTCGACCGATTGCGCTCAAATTTAGTACACAGTTAGGGACCGGTTAGTAGGGTGCCGTGCACAAGTTAGTTGGGACCCATTTTGCACGTGCGCACGTGCAGGGTGCCGCTTCCAGATCTCGAGAACGGCTGGGCCGATTGTGCCCAAATTTGGCACGTCGCTAGAGACCGGTTAGTAGGGTGCCGTGCACAAGTCAGTTGGAAGTACCTCCTCGCAATTTCGCACGTGCAAGGCCCACCCTCTCGCTCGCTCCGTTAGTCGCCCCAAAAGGCGTTATACTGGTACGTAGAATAACGGAAATTTCTGAGTATGAGCGGCCGGCCGGCCGGCCGGCCGGCCGTGGTCACGATTCTGCGACGCTTATATCTCAGCAACCACTTGACCGATTTACATGCGGTAGTTTTTGTAGGGTAGCTTCATTCCTTCTACCAAGTATTGGACTATTCCCGATGCATGTGGGTGACCCTTTATGCACGTGCCACGTGCAAAACGAAGAGATGTCACTTTTGCAATTGTTGCAATATCTCGGTAACTACTTGGCCGATTGCGCTGAAAGTTGGCATGTAGGTAGGCACCACTAGGCAATGCATATCCATGTGCCAGAGTTGGGGTGCTGCTGCACGTGCGCACGTGCAGGGGTCGATTCCAGATCTCGAGAACGGCTGGACTGATGGCGCTCAAATTTGGCACATGGTTAGGGACCGGTTAGTAGGGTGCCGTGCAAAAGTCAGTTGGGACCCATTTTGCACGTGCGCACGTGCAGGGTGCCGCTTCCAGATCTCGAGAACGGCTGGGCCGATTGTGCTCAAATTTGGCACATCGCTAGAGACCGGTTAGTAGGGTGCCGTGCACAAGTCAGCTGGAGGTACCCCCTCGAAATTTCGCACGTGCAAGGCTCACCCTCTCGCTCGCTCTGTTAGTCGCCCCAAAAGGCGTTATACTGGTTTTTAGGCTGTTTGGTAATAAAAATATAAACTGAGGGAACCTTGATTTGTTCATGAGTGAAATGAAGCAAGGGCAACCACAAGTCAGGGATGGATAGCACGATCAATAACGTGTGATGGTCTCGAATTGCTAGAAGCGATTTGTTATCTGACAGCTTCGAGAGAAACAACTAAAATATGCGATGTACGAAAATACGAAATATACGAAAAATACGAAAAAAGGCTATTCATTATGCGGGTGTTCGTTTCTATTTTTGCCAGACAAAAAACGCGACGCACCTACTTGCTTTTTTAATAATATTCCCACGTCACAGTTCTTCAGCCGGTCCTCATCCGTCACGGTCCCTCTGGACACTCGTGAAGGCTATCTTTATGAAGGTCGCGTTGTCTCACGACCAGTTAGCCGTGAAGATCAGGGAAAGCCACTTCACGAAGGGCTTTATTGATGGCTGACTTTGCATGGCTCCGACACAGGAACGTCTCCTCACGAGAATGCAAAACACTGACGAATCATGGGCTATAACTCACGATTTGAGCCTTGACTTTTGTGCTGTTCCCGTCTCCGAGCGGTGAGAGGTCGACCTTCATATAACAGCGTTCTGAGGAACTCTTCATCTTGAAGTCCATAGCCTCTCCATTAGCACATCCGGGCTAAGATGTCCGTAATTTGTCGCTGTTGAAATTGTGATCGTGCGTCTTAGGACTGCTAGCTCGGTCATCAATTTTTAGGCGCACTACGAGTGACTCTTTAGAGCGCAGGCCACAGGAAGTTGTGGCTGCTATAGGGAGATCAGCATACCGCACTACCGAGGACAATGCTGATAACTAATTGAGACATAATTATGCTACACGAAGTTCCACAGCTTTGCTTGAATTTACTCAAAACCCAGACGTTTCACTCAAGCTGCAAAAAGTATTTTCCACTATTTGTCTGCAAAATGACCGCTGAAAGTCAACACGCCATATGACATTTGTAATTGCTTCGTATTTTTCAGCATTCGTTATGTTCCAAGCATAAGTACAATCGTTCATTGTTTTCATCAGCGCCATCCCACTGGCTTTCCTTCCTCTCTTGTTTCAGAGGAGCGGGTGGAGAAGCGGGGCCTGTGTCCGGCGCGGCTCTCGTTCGGCCCCTGTGTTACCGTGTGCTCCCAAGACGGGGAGTGTCCCGGGGACAGCAAGTGCTGCGACACCGGCTGTGGCGCCGTCTGCTCCTCTCCCTGTGAGTGTTGAATACTGAGACTGCGATATTCTTCTTTTCTAGAAAAAAGACGAAGTGATCATAGAATACAAAAGGATAAAAGATTTCGAACTTAGCAATACCAGCTTAGCAATATCACCAAGTGACGGTGGATCACATTTTAGCGTATGAATCACATCATACCAATAACCAAGCCTGCATATTATCATGCCGACAGTAAAACAGGGATTAGCTTTGCAGTTTGAATGTTCGCCGGCATCCATCCCGCACACGAGCCGCAGAATTCAGTGTTGTGCGGAATAGCATAACCACAAGGTGCGGTTGCTGAGAAGTGAGACTATTCCTGTATTGACTTGTGATGCGTGCTGTTAATATAACGATATGAATTATGATGTTGGTATGCGAACGACCCTGGGTTACGGATGTTTCTTGTGCGCAGTGCACGTATACAATTATAGGATTATCATAGTTGCTTTAGCTATTAGATGATCTGTTACATCATTCGTTGATATAATAATCATTTTTTGCTTCGTTTTTTCTTAAAAATGGGCTGGTTTTTAGTCTATCCAAAATGCTATTGCCCCAAAATTTATCATCTAACTTTTCAGATAGTGGGCAGTTAGACGAAGCCACTCTCCACGGCCAAAGATCAGTCTGCGTAAATATGATGTGTGGAACTAGATACGGAACTACTGAGTAAACCACCGAATAATGCAGACGCATTCTCTTCAGCATTTATCCCTCTCGTCCCCAGACGTGGCCAAGCCCGGGTCGTGCCCCGCTCCTCAGCTGCGGGGCGCCAGCTGCGCCGTCCAGTGCTCGCTCGATCACGACTGCCCCTCCGACCAGAAGTGCTGCTCGAACGGCTGTGGCCGCACGTGCAGCGCGCCCTCAGACGAAGCCCTCTGTCCCAACGGCACCAGCTTCTACAACAAGTGTAACAGGTGCACCTGTATTGACGGCAAGGTGGAGTGCGAGACCAACATCTGCGCAAAAGGTTAGTTGGAGGAGGCAGGGTAGATGGGGAGAGTGTGTCGAGGTATAGCGGGGAGTGGGTGGCTTGATGAGATTTACGAAAGGAATTCATTTGATAGAATTTGCAACTGAAAGCCGGCGGTCGATTATCATATGCTTTGCCGTATAATCACACACAAATATTTGGGGTTATGTACTTTTAGCAATTACTTTTCAGGAAGGGTACGACAAATAGACATTTTCACAAGTTGTTTCGACGTTTTACATCTCCTAGCAAGATGCTTTTAATTGTTTGTTAGAAAGAGCTTGTTGGTAGTAATGCAAATATTTCGGTTATTTGTCAATGTGACAGGGCCGGATGCTAATTAATGCCAGGGAGCGCAATCGCTTGCTTCGGAGAATCGCAATGCAACCTAAAGTTCATACTTCTGTCGACATTTAATTACCAAAAGCATAGTCATACTAATTTTACTTTTGGGTATTTACAATGTGTCTTAGTATGATCGACTGCCCGATGAAAAGCAACAGTAGAGGTATCATTTTTATCGTATTTTATGGGACATTGTTAAATAAGTGGTTTGCTGTTGACCGATAACAAGATTAATTTTATCAGTATTTACACTCAAGCTTCAACTTCACGTCAGGAATCAGCTTCATTCACAGCCAACCAGCCCAGCACGATTCTGCAGTTCTTAACTGATTCAAACACGAGTGTAATTACGAGCGAGCGAGCGCAGCGAGCGAAGCGAGTCTTTTCAATATAACGGAAAAATCTCAGTTGAGCGGCCTGGCCCGGCCCGGCCTGTAACGCTTTTGAGAGGCTTAGCAACCGCTGGACCGATTGGCCTGCGGTCTTTTTTTGCTAGGTAATGTAAAGTTTTTTAGTTAAGTTAAGTTTTTTTGCTCAAAAGTAGTCAAATCCCTTCTACCCCGTAATTGACTACTTTTGATACATCTCAGTGACCGTCGTGGCACGTGCCACGTGAAAAGTCAAGGGTGTTCAAGCAGTTTTGCAAAAGTAATGATTTTGAGAGGCCCATATCTCAGCAGCGGCTTGAGCGATTGTCTTGCGGTAATTTTTATAGGGTAGCTGCATCCCTTCTACCAAATTTCGGATACTCTTGATCTATGTGAGTGACCCCCACTGCACGTGCAAAATACAAAAAGAAGAGGTGCCAAATTTGTTCCCATTTCTATAACTCGGTAATTACTGGGGCGATTTCGCTGAAACTTGGCATACAGGTAGGCACCCACCAGGCAATGCATTCCCAATCCCATGTGTTGCGGTCGGGGTGCTACTGCACGTGCGCACGTTCAGGGGGCGCTTCCAGATCTCGAGAACGGCTGGGCCGATTGCGCTCAAATTTGGTACACGGTTGGGGACCGGTTAGTAGGGTGCCGTGCGAAAGTCAATTTGGACCCCGTTTGCACGTGCGCACGTGCAGAATGCTGTTTCCAGATCTCAGGAACGGCTGGGCCGATTGCGTTCAAATTTGGCACACTGCTAGCGACCGGTTAAAAGGGTGCTTTGCTTAAGCCCGTTGGAAGTATCCTCTCGCCCTTCCGCACGTGGAGGGCTTACTATCTCGCTCGCTCGTTCTTCGCCCAAAAGGCGTTTTACTGGTATTAGATAATTGTTGTTCCTGTTTCATATCACCACCCAATTATATGAAGAGTCGGGATACGTTTGCTATAATCCTTGGAAAATCCAAACAAGCTACTTCACCCTTCATCTATGTATGTCGGACCAGAATCATGCCTTGCGGAATCGTCACTGAACACAGTAACCGCGCGATTAACACGCCCAAAACTCATTAAACCAACTTGACCGACCATTTCAGAGAAGTCTGGCTCCTGTCCGAACAAGGCGTTCCTTGCCAAGCTGAGGAGCAGAGGCTGCGGGAACAAGTGTTATGGAGACGACGACTGTCCGAGCGACAGCAAGTGCTGCGAGGCGGACGGCTGTGGACCGATTTGCACCCCGCCAGGTAAATATTTTTGGCATGCATTTTCTCTCATTTTGACTTTTTTTATAAGGCTGTTTAAGCAAAAAAATCAACTTTTTACTCTATCACAAGTAGGACCAAGCATTTAAAAAAGGACTTAAATCTAGAAAAATGTCTCGATAATGCTTATGGTAGCTGCCCACTTGCAGTGACTTGTAGGTTTCCTAAGAACTGAGTTTATACTTAGTTGTGCTAAATCTCCATGTTTGTTGCGATGAGGTAACGAGAACGTCTTAGCTCAGAGCCTCTGTCCTTAATGACTGTCCCTGACATTCCTCGAAGTTGTCTTTTATTTCCAATGGCCAGTGATGTTCCAGCCATAGATATTATCTTTCTGCTAAGGTGAGGCGGACCACCGTCACTCTGTGGTTTATGACAGCGAGTTAGTCTGGCAGAGATAACAGTCTTTTTGGATCCTAAAGCCTGGTAGCTATTTGGGCTATTTCACTTACAGGTTTTATTTGTGACCTTTTTTCTATTCTGTTGTAGGATGGGCGTTAGTGCCATGGTGTTACTTCAAATTGGGCGAGAGGGTATTAAGTGGTTGAAACTGTGTACGGGTATAATATTTTAGACATGTCAGATATCAAGAGTGGAATTTCCTTTATCCGACTCGATGTAATCCAGAAACATGGTCATTAGTGGCTTTGAAACCGCTTGCACCTTCCAGAAATGAAACTGATTGAAAATGATATATCTTGTTGCAGTTTTATGTGAAGACTGCAGAAACCAATCTACATAGTTAACCCTCGCCCATGTAGGGGGGGGGTTGGTGCAACCCCCCCCCCCCTGAGGTTTTTCGGAAATAGTGCAAAAACGGCGGCGCGCAGCGCCGCCAAATTTTGGGTACCTTATGGGGCAAACCTTGCGCATCTTTTGATAAAAAAAAATTGACCGGGTCATGTCAGGTCACGGAGTTATGACGTCACAAAGGGAACAGCCTCCGGCCGGATTTTCACAAACTGAGTGCCAACGCCCGAAGTTTCCTGCCGGTGGTACGGACATCGGTTGATGGATCGTGATGAAACTTCCCATGCATGTTGGGGCAAGTATTGGCTATCATATGGTATAAGAAACTTGACCGGGTCAGGTCAGGTCACGGAGCTATGACGTCACAAGAGGAACAGCGTCCGGTACTATTTTTGAAAATCGCCCGAACCACTATTTTGCTAATTCTTGTCACCTCAATGGGAATATGCAGCCATATTAGCTTCTATAGGGAGCAAATGGACCTTCCAAATCCAAAAATACAATCAGATTTCAAAAATTTAAATTTTGATTTTTCGAATTTCTGCCGCCGACTGTGACCTTGCAGACTTCCGGCGCTCCCAACGCGCCATTTTTAGAGCTAGGGAAACGAAATACATACCAAACGATAGTGAATTGATCAAGGAACACGATAGTGAAGATTTCAAGTCGATATCTCCCACCGTTTTGCCGCAATCGCCGCGGAAAGTTGAAAAAAGTCTATTTTTCCGAAAATTTGACCTTTGACCGGTCAAAAGTAGGTCAAATGTTGACCGAGGACCAAAAAATATACCACCAATCGCGAGATCTCGGCGAGAGCAATCCGTTGGTCTTTTCCGCTAAGCTCTACGACGCTCCGTTTTCAAACGCCAAGGGGGGGGTCGCACCAACCCCCCCCCTGCATGGGCGAAGGTGGCAGATCGCCGTTTACGGGCGAGGGTTAAGTCTGACACCGACAGTTCAAACTCAATGTCCGTGCCCAGTTAAATTCAAATATCTCCCCCTCTCCCTCCTCTCTCCCGAGCAGCGGAGGAGAAGCCGGGCCTATGTCCAGCCGCTGAGGGCCAGGATCGGTGCGGCGACTTCTGCGACACCGACTCTGACTGTCCACAGAGCTCCAAGTGCTGTCTCACCGGCTGTGGACGCACCTGCAAGCCGCCAGGTGGGTTCAGCTGCCTGAGAGGGCTTGCATTAGATGATTATGCTATAAGAACTGCTGTTAGCTTTCATTAGGACAGGAAAGGAGCGACATGACAGTATGCGATATAACGGTATCCTGGTAATGTTACATCTTAATTCGTTTGTTCTTCCCTCAGATGAGCCCGGTTTCTGCCCAGCCGAAACGGCTTCCCCTAACTGCTTGTTCCGTAAGAATGAGTGTTCGTCGAACTTCGACTGCGGAAAAGGACAGGTGTGCTGCGACACATCGTGCGGCAAAAAGTGCTCCAAGAAAGGTAAGTTTCGAAAACCTTTGTTTCTTTGATTTTCAAAAAAGCGCTTATGCTCACATGTTGTTTCTTTGATGGTCTGGAATTCATGAGATGGCGGGCGCATTTTTAACTAATAATTTGATGAGTAGAATGTCAGGCCAGCTGCCCAGGCTCCTGGTCCAATTATTACCCCGGTACCGATGACAAGAATGTTCTAAAAAATGTTCTTAAAAAATTCATGATTGAAACAACGATGGACTCGATATTCGTGTTGCTGCTTTAGCGTAGAACGGACTTTTAAGTGGTATGTGGGTTCTTAGTGACTGACGGCGGATGAATTAAGTGGAATTCAATGTGGATTCTCCAAGCTACCTGTTTATTCCAGATATGAAGGATATATTGCTGACACTACTGATGGTAGAGTTGTCAATACCGTCGGATTTGCGATATAATCTTCTAGTGCCAAGGGACCTCCCATTAAGCGTACCTATGTTGATTATTCTTATACACTACTTGCTTAGTAAATCTGCACTTGGAAGGTCTGCTTATGTCATACTGACATCATACCATTTAGTGAACTCATGACTATGATATAAGCCCACCGTAGAACGCACGTGAGGCTCAGCCATGTAAATGTATAATCCCCGATGAACACTTGGTGGTTAGTTGCGATTCTTGTGTCCAGAAATGGATTGCATATTACATTGGCCGTCCGTCTCCAAAAGTCATCGACAAAAACCTTCGAGCTTATCTCTTGTTTTCTAGATTTGCTGAATGCCCCCTGAAGGCTCAAAAGTATCTAATAAATTACATCATCCCATGCCGGCGAGGCTTACCCGGCATTATAGGATGCCTATCAATGCGGCATTGATCCCCTCAACCCAGTAAATGTCATCAAGTTAAAGGAAGTGGCATCTGTTGCTATGCTCTGCAACAGTCCTAAGAAGATTTGCGGCTGGTGTTGACATTTATTTGTTTGCATTCATTGATCACCAAATCCTCTTGGTGGAATGGTAATGTCGTACATCAAGTACCGGTGTGCGAACTTTTCAGAATAACCCTACACGAAAAATGACACGGCATCCTGAGCCAATGTATCCGTCAAAGATTGGCAGAAAAAGGACGAGGTAAGCTCCCCATATCCAACTAGGCGTAGGCAATGTGTTTATTATTCTCAGAATCCGCTAATGCTGTCTACCCCGCTGTTTCAGTGTCGGAGAAGCCTGGTCTGTGTCCCAACCCGGACAAGCTGACTCTCGAGCAGGGAGTCTTCTGCAAGAGCGACCACCACTGCCCCCGCGACCTCAAATGCTGCGGAAACAAACGAGGCGACGTAGGGTGCACGCAGCCCAGTGAGTATGATGCTACTATGCATGGTCACTTATCCTCTCTTGGGCCTCCATGCCAGTAATCAGTGGCTGGCTGAATTCTCGTACTGTCGATGCTTTACTGTACGATTGAGTGTTATTATTCTTTCATCCATATGCGGTAGTGTCTGGCGCGCTGTTATTTGCGTGAAGCACTGGCATAAGAGTGGTGTTATGCGTCAGACATTTTACCTCTCGGTTTCCACGCAAATACGCAGTGCTCTTGAAAAAAAGTTTGGTGATAGGATAGCTATGTGTAGAAACTGCTTTCCGTGATGGTGTTGGTACGTCGACGCTGCTCATCAACATTTATCTTCCTCAAAGTCTAAAATATCTACATGTCGTTACTTACTCAACCCTAACTCGAGAGGCGTGCATAATTTGAACGTCCTTGCCGACTTCAATCGGTTATGGTGGGCGGCCAGACCAACTGTTGACCCCTGACCCCTTCAAACGCGGACGCTCACGTTCCTCTGGTGTCAGCCGAGATGACCCAGTATCTGCCAGAGGTCCGACGTTTAGGGTGTTCACGTAGGGTCAAAGGGTCATCCAGCGTGCGGCAAAAGGTGTTGGGTTGAATGTGGAAGGCAGTGTTTTAGACGTTTGTGAGATGGGTGATAAAGGGGTTTGTGGAGAGAGGCATGGCTTCGAGCCATAGTGAAATGCGTGCTGAGCTGTATGGTTGGTGTCGATTCGATAATGTTGAGATTTGGTTGTGTAACGTGCTTATACCAGATCTTGTGTTCGAATTCACCATAAAAATTGCTCTTCTTTTCAGCTCAATACAAGACCACTTGTCGGAATGTGCAGTGCACAAAGCCGGGATATTACTGCGTGGATATGGAGGAAGGACCCGAATGTGTCAACAGTAAGTGAATTACAGTTATAATGTAATTCGCAAACCATTGAATAAAAGACATGTACTGCCTACACGCAAGGTCCACTCATCGCTATTCCATTAGTTTTACTTTTTACTCGGTGTTACGGAGGCACCACTGTCATAGACGGCATCTTTTCTGTTCTAATTATCATTTTTAGTTATGCATTTCGTTCTGTTAATATCACGGCCAGTCTCGCCTATGACCTCATGTCCACAAAGGAGACGTCCATTCTATTTCTATGATCTCCAGTCTGTCTCTTTCTGTGGCCTCCAGTCAACACGTGACCTCCAGTCAACACCTGTGTCCTCCCATGAACACCTGTGACCTCCAGTCCATGTATGTAAGTTGTAGCTTCCATATCCGTCCGACACTGACCGCCGCTCCCCCGTTGCAGAGCCTATGTCGACGTGCGCCGACATCAAGTGTGAGGAGAACTCGTCGTGTCTGCAGCGACACGACAAGGCCGTCTGTGTCCGTGAGTTCATGACACGCGACACGTGTAAACGCCAGACAGCCGGGGTCGTACTGAGAGAGTAGAGTTAGTCCAGTCGGTGATTAGTGAAGCAACGCTCTTCCTGGTATTCCGTACGGGGAACAAAGTGAGTCGTTGATACGATATTGTAAATGTCGTATTTATAATTGCTGGGAGGGATAATACTCGCAGTGAGATAATTTAACGGATTAGAGTACTGTGAGATAATTTCGCCAAACTTAAACGGTTGTTCATTCATGCATCGCCATGAGTCTCGCCATATACAGCCTCTTGAAATCCTCACAATTCGTATCCCTATTACACGTAAGCCCGCCCACGAGCATGTTTCATTTTTGCGCTACTCAAATCCTCTTGATCTACCGTGAGCCGCAAACCGCTCCCATTCCTCCAGTTCTTATCTACATATTTATGCCAGCAACTCTCCCCATGCTTTAATCCAAACCTGCTAAACAACAACATCGTATTCTGCCTGCCGTTTTGTGCTAAATACCGCGTCTCACTAAACCCACCACACAGGTTCAAGCATCGTACTTGGTGCCACGACCTGTGACCTATCCGGTTTGGTTGACCTAAGCGGTGACCTCAGCTGACCTATTGGTGAGCTTACTGACCTTATCTCGATCTCGATCTCCTGCTGACCTCGTGACCTCGTGGTGACCTCAACTGACCCGCTGACCTCTGTCCGGCAGCACACACCAAGGTTGGCCAGTGTCCGCTGGCGGCCACCCCGCTGCGACCCTGTAAGAAGTCCCGCATTCTCTGTCAGAAGGATGAGGACTGTGAAGGAGGCAACATCTGCTGTACCGCTGGGTGCAGCCGGAAGTGCGTCAAACCACGTAAGTGCGCGTTATACTTGTGTCAAACCATGTCCCACGAGGGGCGAGTGTCAGGCCATATAGACTCATACTACCGCCCGTATAGCTAAGGTGGTTAAAGGGACCCTCCCACCTTAACATTAGATTTGAGTTGAGATAGCCAAAATGGGGTCCCTGGCTCACAATTACCGGTTTCGGCACTCACAACATCGAGAAATGCCTTAAATCGGATATATTGAATTTCAAAATTGCAGCATTTTGATTCAGAGGGGCTAATGCATAGGAATACCCCTCTGAATGTGTGACGTCAGCGCAGATATCTAACGATTTTTAAATGTTTGACTAAAACGTTTTGTAGCACGCGGTGGTATATGCTGCTTTGCGCGCAACAAGTGCCGCACTTTCAGCTGCCAAACTATTGCTTCCAAATAAAGTCGCTAGGAACAGCGGAGATCCCAAAAAGTAAACAAAAGTAAAAGTCTAATATCTTGAAAACCAGTGAATATTTTTCGGTGAAATTTGGTAGGTATTCCTTTTTGCTCTTTCTGAACCGAGCGACATCACTTTCATGCCAATTCATAAACTTTTTTGAAGGTGGGAGGGTCCCTTTAACTACATAAGAGAACGCATTTGAATGATGGGTTCACGGCATGACATGAAGTTCACTGCGTATGGGTGATTCGTATTCACATGCCAAATATTCATTTCAATTGATTACAACGCCTTTGCGTGAAAGCACCTACAGTCGAATAGACTGCGGAATATCATGCGCAAAAGGCGGCTTTCCTGCCACTGGTATGGCTTGTAATGCTAGTGCGACCACGGCCAGCTATTTTCAGCTACGTACTATGGATTTCAGACCCCCTGGAACAGTCCTTTTTGGCTCTTTCTCGTTACCTATACGCTTGATTTCAACCAAACTTTGACACAATGAGTTTCAAGGGCCTACCTAATTTTTACTAATATGGTCTTTTAACAAATTGTTAAAATGAAAGGCTCTTGTCATTGACTTGTAATGGTAAAAATTGATCGGAAAAGTCTGCGCCGTGGTAGAGGCTAGCATGGCGTAGCAGCGTCAGCTGTTGCGCCGCAGCTAAGCTCCGCCCACTGCGCCGCGACACAGAGACCGGTCATTCGCCTCTCGGGGTCAGGGCGGTGCGGAGCTCTGGCGGACTGGAACAAGACGCACGCTAACGCAGGTGCCCTTGCGTGAATGTGTCATCTCGCGCGGAGAGAATGAGGATGAAGAACGCAATGCAATGCAGATCGGTGCATGTATAAAGCGATAAGCACTCCTTCCAACTACAGAGTAAGCTCCAGAATGTTATTGCCTACAAAATTAAAGGAATCTTACTTTCAATAATTTATAACGAGCTTCTCCGCTGCCCTGTTTTCCTACAGGCTATGGTGCATTTAACCCTATTCCTGGCGGGCTCCGCCGGGACAAGAAACTGGCGGGGGGGGGGGGGCCGATTCGGCCCCCCTTCAGATCTCAAAAACTACACATCGCAGCGACAAACGGTAAACGGCATCGGATACGCACGGTCAAGATCTACAATTTTTACTAAGGTCATTTTCAGGTCAGGTCAAAGATGACGTCACAGGGGTCGAAAAAGTCAAAATGGCGGCGCTAGATATGGAGAGAGTTTTTCTCGAATAACTTTCGAATTAGTCAAGATAGGAACAAACTAAGGGCATCATCGTGATCCTCTCGTTAATCCGCATCGAATGATATAGATGTTGACCTCGAAAGGTCAAGGTCAAAGGTTGACCTCAGGTCACGTGACCTCGAGGTCATCATGTATATCATTCGATGCGTCTTGACGAGCTGAACACAATGAGACCATCCACGCGTCTGTATCTTGTTCCTGTACGGAGTTATTGGCCAAAAACCTTTGGTGACCTTTGATGACGTCACATGACCTCACAGCTGCCCAACAGCAAAACAGACCTCAAGGTAGTGAAGGTTGATCGTATATGAAGTCATGTATGGTATATGGGGCCATTCCGACCCGTTTTAGTGGTAAAAACAGGCAGTTGATTTTTCCCCCATTGACTTATAATGGGGAGGTCGCGAAACTGACCTGACCTTAGGTCACCGATATCAAAATTCCGAGATATACAAATTGCACATACTGGTACGCTAACTAAAGCCTGAAGAGAAGAAATTGATCGGTCAAAAACTCTAGCTCTGGCGTGATTGCAAACTTTTCTGAGGTAGGGTCACCAAACCGCCTCTGGTGACCTGACCTGAGGTCAGATCAACTCAAAATTTTCAGACATGTTGCGTAGAAGCCTTTTAGGAAAAGTCAGAAAATTTGAGCTTCCTAGCTCAACGCGTTTGGGAGAAATAACCAAAAAACCTCAGGGGGGGGGGGGCTCCTGAGGCCCCCCCCCCCCCCCCGCCAGGAATAGGGTTAAGGAGCAACGAAACAGAATCTACTGGATTGTCTTTAGATACGTATTTGCTATGGAATGTGACATTCAACGGCCTTATTTAATTGAGGATATCCACACATGTACTTGCATTTCGTGTTTTTTTTTTAGAATAAAATTGTGTTATTTTTGGGTGTGAAAATATTCAATTTTCCATAATAGTTCCACAATGCTTTGAGGATATCGTTGATAGATCTTAGGGCTGAAAAACATTAAAACAGAGAAAGATGTTTTTCGTCTACCGTTTTTGTCTCGGGTCTCCTGTCTCTGCTCTAGCGTTTATGCACATTGTTTGCTGTGCACTAGCCTGGCCACCGTCTACCGTTAGTCTCATTGTCACTTTGTCTCATCTTCCTTTTTCTTTCTTCCTCCGTCCTTATTTGTCGTAGAACACCTTAATAATAAAAGTTCATGACGTGCGAACAAGTGCTCCACTTCGCTGCTGCGCTGCGCGCGCGGCCCGCACGCCGGCCGGCCAGACTGCGTCTGCCGCCGACATGACCCGAGGCTGGACCGCAAGTGGGCGGAGCCAAGCCGCAGTGACGACCAATCAGAGGGGAGACAGCGCCCAGTCTGTGCCAGCCTCTAAGCAGGGCTCTGACGACCTTAACATTATCAGTCAATGACAAGTGCCTTAATATTTCCATTTTTGTTAATAGACCATATTGATAAAAATTACTGTTAACGCCAGACCCCTTGAGACCCTAATTTTTCGCGATTACTTTTAAATGCGTGAAGGAATTTCAACCAAGCTCAGGACATGGCCGTTTCAAGACAGGCCGAAACTTTTACAATTTAGAAATTTTATCGCCATTTCAATATTTCAGGCACTTGTCATTGACTTGTAATGTTAACTGTTTTTCCATCCTGGATAGAGGCTTTCTACGTCATATGACATTAGGCTCCGCCCACGACTGCGGCATTGACCCGTGCCCATCAGCGACCTCTGTACAAACGACACCCCTGCCATCTGTGAAGGACTATGAATTTCGCTGACGCTTCACGTGCTATGAGTCAATTGCAGCAGACGGTCAAGTAAATGTTAGGCTCTTGTTGACTCTTGTACTCGTATATAGGACCAAGAGGACCATCACTCCTCAACCTACTACTCAGTCGTGCTTCGAACAAACGTTAACGATTCCTAACAAATACGATTTTCGATGTAGGGTATCTGTTTGAAATACGAGCGAGCCGTATGATGTGAAGCTCAGGCAATTAACTTATTATTGCGTTGTTCGATGGTTGCATAGCGATGTACAAATCGGCAGCTACTTGGTGACATCCGACATCCCATTATCGCATTATCTGCAACGCCATAGGCTTTAAATACAGGTGAATATTTCCTAACCTTATGTCAGTTATATGCCATCTGCCCGTCATTTGCAGCTTATAAAATATATATATATATATATATATATATATATATATATATATATATATATATATATATATATATATATCAGCGAACATATCAGCATTGTAGAAGCAATGCGCATTGAGCATTTATGACTCCTTAGTCATCATGTCGCTCTCTGGGCACTGTCAGCCAAGACGCTACGCACAACTCCGCCAGCTTTCGGCACCGCTCGACCGTCGCCCGTCCCCGCTCCCCGCCACAGCGAGAGTGACCGCGCGCCGGCCCGAAACCGCCGCAGGCCAAGACCACAGAGGCGGGGCTTAGCTGTGACGTCATAACGTATCACAGACTGACTGGTGATAGCCTCTACACACCGGATGAAAATCTTGCTCGAAATTTAACATTACGAGTCAATGACAAGTGCCTGAAATATTGAAATGGCGATAAAATATCTAAATTGTAAAAGTTTCGGCCTGTCTTGAAACGGCCATGTCCTGAGCTTGGTTGAAATTCCTTCACGCATTTAAAAGTAATCGCGAAAAATTAGGGTCTCAAGGGGTCTGGCGTTAACAGTAGGTAGGGCTCTCAAACTACCAATGCCAAAATTTGGTTAAGATCAAACGCATATACAACGAGAAATAGCCGAAAAGGACTGTTCCATAGGGTCTGAAATGCATAATAGTTAACAACAAGGTGTGTCACAGCCAGTAAACTTTCCACAAGCCCAAGAATGTGATTTTCACCTTTCTATGCAAACTGCACACTTCTTAGGTGACTGTTTTGACAAGACAGCCAAAACTCGCTTGTCATGAACCTGTTTCTAATGCTCACTACTGAAAGCGATACTCTCTCGGCTCTTCCTATCAGTTAGTCATAAAACTATCGGCTGACGGGATATTTGAGATACCTCTACAACTACGAGTGCCCTGGCCGGTTGGGCAGCTTCCACCGGGTCTGGCTGCGGCAGACACTGACCGTATTTGGCCGACACCCCCCCCCCCCTCCCCGTCCCACCCCGTCTAGCGCCGACCGGCCTTGCTATTAAGCTCATCTTCTCGTGAGAGGCACGGGTCGCCCGGCCTCAGTCAGGGGTCAGCCGAACTGAAGGGCGACCCCACACGGACTCGTGGTGTTTTTGCGAGCGAGAGAGCATCAGAGTGTTCACGGGGGAGAGAAGTAGGGAAGAGGAGACGAGGGATAAAGAGGAGGAAGAGGCGGGTGAGAGTGTGCAGTCATGCGATTGCCGAATGAGGCGCCGCGAGGGGCCGAGGAATGTGCCCGGGTGGTGAAGAAACGCTGTTATGCGCATCATAAGTGGGTGGGTAAGACAACTTCCGAGTGACCGTGTGTGCGACGCGACCCAAACAGACGCCCAAACAGGAAGTTTGTAATGAACGGAGTGTGTTGATGCGCTTAGAAACGCGGGTGTGTCGGTGTACAGAACGTGTTGTGCAACAACATTCAGCGCGCGAATAATGACTGAGCTGTAGTAAAAAAGCCGCAGTGTTTGTATAGCCATAGCGATGATTGCACTACCGCGCAATTATGATGACCGAATTAATTGATAGCCACTCATTCATTGAGTACTTTTTATCACAATCATTGAGAAATGCAAACATTGAACTCCGCTTGCAAATACTAACGACTGTTCTTTTTTGTTTCAGTGAAGACGGACTGTGCTTCTATGGGCAACAAACTGTGTGAGACGGCTGGTTATATCTGTCAGGACACCCCCAATGGAGCTGTGTGTGTCGAAGGTAAGCTAGAGATTTTAACTGTTTCACGCTCGATGGCTTGTTTTGCATAGCGTGTTATATTTAGACCTCCTTATTTAGATATTGCAGATGACTTGTTATCTATTTTGTTCATTACGATGGTGGATATTGGAGTTGGTCGTTCTGCGCGCCTGAAATATAAATAGCGCGGCATATTGTGCGATGAGCCTGGCAAAAAGTCTAGGTGAATGACGTAAGCGCGTCGGATTTGTGGTTCAGGTGCGTCAGAACGATGATCCGGCATCCAATGATGACGTAGTTAGTTTGCGTTACAGATGTCAGCTGTCGACATTGGTCTTTGATTGAGTTGTGCATGCTTCTGGGATATATGTCACCATAATAACCTTGGTCCGTGGAGCTAATTACTGAGAAACTACAAAAGTGATTTGTCTGCAGTTAAATTACTTGTTGTCTTCTTTTAATCTGCTTTTAACCTTTACTTCACGGTACGTTATCTCTGATTTGAAAGGTCGTCGATTGAAATTAAAAATATCAACATTACAACGTAAAAAAAAATGAGACATTGTGATCCGTTGGTTTCGCGTTATGTATTCAAACTGTAAAAGAGAGTGTCTGACCAAATACGTACATTGTTTTGATAAATGGCACATGTAAAATGCTTCTGAAGAAACATTTATGCTTCGCGACCTGTGTTCGGCCTTTCCAGGAGCCAAAACCACAATCCTCGTCAGTACTCCGGTGGGATTATTTTCTCAAAACAGACGCAGATATATGATGCAGTTATTCTATGGCGTCTATAGATGTCACATCCTATTGGCGTCATAGCGAACATCATGATGGACCCCAAGGGAATAAATTAACAGAACATTAACGAGTAACTGCATGCAATATCGCTTGGCGTCGCTTCCATATTGGGAACGGATGACCTTCAGATTCCAAGGTAAATGAGCATCGTCATTTTATGACAACAAGCATACGAAGCAGCAGAGCTAATCTTTCAACTCGCCGGCAGAACGTCCTTGTCATAACGTTCAACCTTGTGAAGGAATATGGTGTAGCGGGGGAGTATTTGGAGATGCAATGTCTCTGGATGCAACGAAGATGTAATAATTGGCCGCGCTGCCCGAGCTAATTTCGAGCGAATTTCCGATGAGACCGTGATATTGCAATCACCGCGCGCTGATGAATGCTTGTAATGTTGAAAAAGGCGACCGTTTAGTGTATGAACAAAATTAATGGAACTAAGGAACCACATCATTTCGAAGCGTAAAGACAGGAATTAGTGGACCATCATTATTTAAAGTTGCCTCTCTTTGAGTGTCTTACATTAATCACCAATCATCATCCTATAGCAACAAAAGGTTACAAAACCCGAATTATGCTCCGTAACCCGGGAGATGATCAATCAATGATCCTATACTGGCCTTGCGTTGACGTTGCGTGCATTGGTCGTCTTGCTCTGGTTGTTCTGCTGAACAAGGTACGAAGCTTTTGCTATTATGTGCGACGTGTCGTTCACAATGTTCCGTCGGTCCCGTTCCAGACATGTACGACTGCACGAACCGCCAGTGTCCGGTGGGATACATCTGTGACGACCAGTTCACAACCGGGGCCAGGTGCATCAAAGGTGGGTGTGCCGTAGCAAAGATCGGAACTGGGGAACTTCGGTAATGGGAACAACGAATAGTGGTGAAAGTAAAAGCGAAAAGCAAAGTGCATCTGCAGCACACATTGTATAATTTATATGTCATCCATTCAACATCTGGGGCAGAAGCTGGTATTTTTAAAGCTTTACAATCTTAGGTCAAATGACTGTTTTCCGGTTATGCTCGGGAGCCGGGTTATTCCAAAGTCCAGTCCGCCTCTATAACTGAGCTCAGTTTATACCTTTTTTAATGTGATTTTTTATTGCTTTCCGAGAAGCAAAACTAACGAATCGTTGAAATAAATCGTGATTATTTCATGTCTCAAATTAACTTCAGGAACTTCACGGGCACATCCTGAATGGTCGATCAGCAAATGGAGACGCAGATGGCGCTGTTCGCTTTTATATGGCTTACCACTAGGCGGCGCTCTGCTGCGCCGTATAGCGAATCGCTCTTACACAGCTACTCATTTTCAGCCCGGGAAACGTGTGCGGATAAAATCTGCGCGCCCGGTGAGGAGTGCTACGAGGAGGAAGATGGAGCCATCTGCATTCAGAGTAAGCACGAAACACCCTCATAAGGGAAAGACGTTTTACCAATAAGTGTAATGAACTGCATAATTGGAAAGTATCCTGGAATTAGAAAATAGGTTGATTTGTCACCGTTCCGTGATTCTATACTCAGGATACTGAAATCTCTGTCCTCCACGCCGCAACCCCCTCCGGGCTGGACAGGCAACTTTATCTCATGCGGGCTGCTCCCTTGGAGCGGCACCGCTGCTCCCGAGGGAGCGCACCCCGTAGCCGGGTGCAGTGAGTGCCTTGGGGCTGGGTGGCCTGTCCTCTGGACGGGCTCAGCCCCGGCGACTCACTAGGGTGCCTGTCCAGACCAATGTCTCCCCCTATATCCTATCATCCTCCCGGCTCTGAAATGGTCTCATTGGACCGAAAGGGCCTCACCCAACAAAACAAAAACAAACAAAACAAAAGTTGATTTGTCGATGCAACGTTTTACTAGCCTAAACAGAAGCGACATGTAGTGAAACATACAAATGTTGAGTTTGGTTTCTTGTGCAATGTTTTCACATGCCTGTTTTTCCTTTTACAGATTACATTGCTGAAGGATCAATAAATAGAGGTAAGTGGCTGCTTTTATTCCCTTTTTTACCGACATGCAAACAGAGCATGATGTTTTGAAATTCCTATCATGCCGTTTCCTTCACGTTCGCATCAAGATCAATTGTTTTGAGCTCACCTCTGTCCTATGCAAAAGGCAATGACCCATCAATCACAAAGATACTACCTATTGCCCATTTCGAGAGAATTTGCCGTAAGATATATGTACTATGATGGGCTCAGGCAACTAACTCTAATTTACTAATCTCGATTTTGACTATAGGTGAGTCCAGTGATTGTCGGCCTCGTACTTTTCCGACGATGAGTGAGATTGGGAAAGACATTTCGCTCAAAAGCACGATAAACCCTGAGAGCACTTTCTCCATCGCCGTCGGTGCCTCGATTTTGCCGTGGGAGGCAAGGTCGTCTGCAAACACTTTCCTTCTCGATAACAGTCATAGACGATTTATACAATACCGTTTACCAGCCTCGGTCCGGGCAAGCGTGGACTCGGTCGCTTATTTTGTTCTGTGAAAAAGAAAAAAACTCGTTTGAACTACTGTTGAAATTCGTTGACAAAACACGCTCACTGTTTTGCACTTCAATTGGGTCTTCTATTGCTTGTCATGGTATTTCGGTTTTACGTTGTTGCTTTACACATGAAGACATTGGAGAACACTCTCACCACAATCAGACACTTTTGCCATATGACTTGCACCCGCTATTCTATTTGATACACTGTCTCAGTTTTTATGATAACGCATTCATCGTATAGACGTCTAATTGAAGTCAGCACAAGGATGTTTATGAATCAACGGCAGTTGAATGAGACTTGCGTCTCCCATTGAGCATTTGACAACGGCAATAGATCGTCGCATAAAAACCTGACTCATTCAACCTGGTCGAGGCGCATCGTTGACCGACTGGGAAGAAGAGGAAGGGGCTCATTTGAAACGCGCGGATACGACAGTACAGTAGGCCGGACGTGCCGTGCTGTCATATTCGACAGGGATGAGATTTATTTATTTATTTATTTATCAGAATCACCAACAGGGACAAGCCCCACTGACAGGTGAAGTCAACATAAAAACAGTTAAACAGTATAAGACACATTGTAAACATCATACCTGTCGCATCACAGCCCGCAGTTCCCAACTATTTTATAAAATGAAAATTAAGATAAAGGTGTTCCAAAATACATGATGCATAAAAAGAATCATCAAAAGATGCATATAAAAGTGCAAATGAAGCACGAGGGGGTAATAATAAACATCAGCAGAATGATGAGAAAATTAAGAATACACATAAAAAATAAACACAATAAAAGTAAAGTAAAACAAAACAAAAGTGAGATCGGTGAGCAAAAAACTACACGGTTAAAACGTATGCGGTGACACGAGTTTTAAAAGCACGTAAACTGTCATTAAATATGTCCGCCTCTGGATTGGTGGACAAAAAAGCGTTGATTGCCTTCGGGATCCTGCAATACATGCCCGACTGCACTGCCATCACACGAGCGCGGGGCACAGCAAAAAGAGTGTTGGTGCGGGTCGATCGAGGTGGCACATGGAGAGGAAATGCATTCACAAGGATGGCGGAGCTGATTCTCCCATGAAAGATGTTCTTTAGGAAAAGGATATCGTGCTGGATCCTGCGTTGTGCCAGAGAAGGGATTTGAAAATGGAGTAATAGGCTGCTGTAGGAGAGAGACGGAGAGGAACCAGAGGATGTGTTCGCCAGCAGCCAGATGAGGAATTTGTGCTGAACTCGATCGACCCGCACCACGTGGGACTTTGCCGCCCCCGCCCAGACCGTACTGCAATATTCTAAAATGGAGCGCACGTTTGAGAAGTATGCGGCTAACACTGCGCTGCGGTTGAATTTTGCCTTGCCGAAGCCGACTTGAAAAGAACGAATGAGGAGGCCGAGCGCACGATTGGCCTTGCGAACAATGTCTGATATATGCGGCGCGAACGTTAATTTGGTGTCGAGGGTCACCCCTAAGTCCCTGATCTCGCTCACATGTTCTAGTTCCGCATCGGCTATAAAATATTTGGTCTGGACGGGGGCACGCTTGAGGGTCATCGTGAATGATTTGCACTTTTTTGGATTTAGAGTAAGTCCCCATCTGACGGACCAGGCTGACAGCTGATTGAGGTCGTTCTGCAGCAATAGTCCGTCAGCTGGGGAGTTGATTTGGCGGAAAATTTTGACGTCGTCGGCGTACAAAAGGCAGCCGGATGTGATGTGACACGGTAAATCGTTGATGAACATTGCGAAAAGGAGGGGGGCCAAAAGTGCTCCTTCTGGAACGCCGGAGGTCACAGGTCTCCAGTTGGAGGTCCTACCATTCACGATGACCCTCTGACGTCTGATTCGCAAACGCTCCTCAAGCTTCCGGAAATACGTTATCACGGCTCACGCTGGTGAATAATGATCGAACAATGGGGCTCAAATTGCCAATTGCTAGTGGTTTCACTACCTGGACCTGTATGCTTTTCTCTCAGTCAAGCGTTCCCTATACTTCGGTCTCTAGTTTGTTGCGTGATCCGTCTCGACCTATTTTTTCAACTTTTTTTTAAGTGATACCACTACATACATATGAGCCGCGTTTTTTTAATGAACATTTGCGGACACGCTTCGCCCGCCTGTCTACTCCGTCAAAGGGCATTGCTATTGCAAAGTTAAACAATTAACGTTAAGTTTTAATCGTGAGGAGGTTGTGTGTGTTATGACCTGAGTGTAATTTAATCCCACATCCATAATCTCAAGTACCTAATGCCATGGCACTTACTGTCAAATTCCTCAAAATTGGAAAATGTGATGTGCGATCACACTGATCACACTTAAATACCCACACCCCCAAAGAATATTGCCCGTCCATCGCAACAACAAAGAAAATAAATCACGTTTCTGTCGCCAAATATACCTATCTAGATCCGTTATCTCACTGAACCTTTCGACAAAATGGAGGAGCAAAGTCACAAAGTGTACAATTCTATGGGATCTGAGATAAAGATAAATTGATCCCAGATCCATACACGTCTGGTGTAATGGAATGGCTACCACCTCTTCAGTCATAAATTATTAACGTTGATTTTTTCGTTATTCATAATACTGCTGTCATGACCACTTGATTCATAGTGGTGTCAAACCTTGCACGAAGACAGCTGTCAACTTCTCCGTTATTCCGCTGCTGTCGGCCCAGGGTCAGTCAGTCTCAGAGCGCAGCAGTTGCAGTCGAATTCCCACGGTAAACCTCGCCTCGGCCGGGCCCGTATCACACCGCCGCTCCTCGGAGACAAACAATTACGTCACTGGTCACCTGATGACGTAGTTGGTCTGCGGACCCCGCCGTCTATATTGCTCACACACAGGGGGGGGGGGGGGGCAGGGGGACCGGGCGGCTCGTGAGGTTATAAGAGGCGACCGGAGTGCCGCGGGCGCGCTCAGTCCCCTGCCGGCGGTGTGCTCAGTCCCCTGCCGGCTCTGCGCGCACCTGTGCGCCGTTCTGTGACGATGGCCGCGCGGCGCGGAGTGGTACTGTGTGCGGTGACCCTGCTGGTCGCCGGGACTCCTCCACCGTCCGTTCCGACCCAGCTCAGCGGACTGTACCAGCTGCCCGAGGCGGTCAAGGTCATGACCCCGCAGGAGGTCACGGAGCCGGTGCCGGAGAGCGTGAGCCCTTCCTCGGGAGGTCGGGTGGGAGGGGGTGTGGGTGAGGTGACCCCGAGCCCCCGAGTGACCCTCAAACGACCCATGAGAATTCGGATCAAAATGAGACCCAAAGGGTTCCGCCCAGTCATAGATAAAAACCCGAGTTTCCCTCTTAGTCTTTCAAAAGGAAGTAGTGGGAATGATAGTGTTAAAGTAGTGCCTATTCGTAAACGGATAAAGATTATCAAAGTTCGCAGAAACAAAAGGCCGGGAAAGGTAGGTCTATTGAGAGGGGACAAGTCTTCACGAAGGCGTATTACCCCGAGCTCTTTTTCGCCCAGGGAAAGGCTAAGTAATTACGGGGTTCTGCGTTTAGCCTCAGAAAGCACATCAAGTCCATCCATTGTTGGTCTCCTTCCTAGCCCTACCTTTGACAAAATCACCCATACGTTGAATACCTCCCCTATTCCCACTCTTGGTGCCTTGGTAACCGCTGCAGTCGGTGGCGCCCACCATAATGTTCCTAACTTCAATTCTGTTCAATCCGGCACGCCTGCCTTACGCTCATCACTTATCAGTTCTGCCCCTGATCTGTCTACCAATCGGAGAGCGGTCCAAGCCATTAGTGAAGCTTCAGGCTCACCAGTTCTAGGGACTGATCGTTCAGTCACTTCCTCCCTATCTCCCTTCGATCCCGGTACTCCTCTAGTACCAAGAACAGGAACGATTAGGTCTCATGAGCCCCTGAAGCTCTCCATCGAGCCCCCACCCGTCTCTCCAGTCACTGAACCCTCCCCGCGGAGAACAAATGTTGCCTCAATCAGGGATGTCGCTCAGGCCACAAAGCTGCCGAAAAAGACAGATTTCTCTTTCCGTGGTGCTGAAAGGGATAGAGGTTCTGAACATTATAGCGGCCGGACCAATGGCAGCGATGGGTTCTCCTCGAGAGGTAGTGTCAGGGCTTCACCGAAAGGTCCCACCAGGACTTCTATTTCCGCAGCAAGAAATTCAAGACGAGGGGGGCCATCTCAGGGTAGGCGAAGGGATCCCTCCCCGGGTCAGAAGAGGGGACCCTCCCGACCCGTGTCCTCCGCGCTCTCTCCCTCCACACCTGCGGAGAGCTCCCGTCCTCTCTCCATCTTCTTCGAGGACATGCACTACATCAACAAGGCGTCGGAGTCGGGCTTTTGTCAGGCCTACTGCGGCAGTGAGGCCAGCGGAACGCGCATCATAGGTACGGCTACAATCGCTCACCGAAACCAAGCTATGGCATGCCTATTTGTTTCAAGTCGTTTGACTTATTTTGCTGAATTTCTTTACGGGGGATATGGTGATAGGAGAGCAGCATATTGAAGACTAAACTCGGTACCTTAAACATTATTGCCTTAAGTCATCGGTCGGCTCGCTCGCCGCTTACTTACAAATATGTTGTACTTAATTTTTGATTGACATATTTTTATTGTGAGGGTGGATGATACAGGATCCACTTTTTGGCTACAATTATGCATCAGCAGAAACTAACCGGGGGAAGTGCCGTTATTATGTTATGACGAAAGATACGACATTAAAAAATGCATTACAATATCGACAATCCTTCCGTTTTTAGAACGACATCCCAATCATCTTTCAATGCAGATGTCATTCATCACTGATCGATCACTATGGGCGTTTAATCGGCCGTCATCAGCACTGACTGTGAATGAGCTGCTGGCTCTGCTGTCTGGTGCAGGGGATGCCCCACTGATTGGACGGTATACCACTCTGTCAAAGAGGCAGATCGTTTTCTTTCCGCTTAGCTTTTTAATTATCCTTACTGGGGTGTAAATTATCGATATCAACTACTGATATTGTTATGTAGTTTCTTTCAATAGCATCCGATTTCTTTAGGAAATAATGTTAGAATCCACCCAAACTTTCTCACTCAAGTCGGCCGTCTTTCACCAACTCACTCCTCCCTCTCTTCCCCTCTCTACCCGCAGAGACAAAGGCAGGTCGGTGTCCTGCCATCCGCCCCGGCTCGTACCGCGGCGACTGTCAGGACGAATGTCGCTACGACTCCGAGTGTCCACGCCAGCAGAGATGCTGCAACAACGGCTGTGCCTCCGTCTGCCTGGATCCCGACTTCAGGCGCACGTGCGACCAGCTCACCTGTCCGCCGGGACATGTGTGTGTGGATGGGGACAGCAGCCAAGATGCCGTCTGTGTTGATACCGGTGAGTGCAATAGAGTGAACAGACTGATAGGGGTCACTTGAAAATGGAAATTTGTTCATTAGTATCGATGCTGTGAACACCTATTTAAAGTTATTTATTTTCTTGCATTGCTCTCATCAAAGCGTAGAAAAAAAGATATATACTTCAAATAGTAGACGCTTATTGGAATGTCTGTACTGCCTGGGTATATTTTTCAATAGCAAGCTTCGTTTCCAGTCGAACTGGTTTTCATTTGAAGTTCGACATGGTTGCTGTCACATCAAACTCTATCACTATTTACGATTGTGATTTTCACCATACCCGTCATTTCCTCCTCCTCCCCAGCTCCGAAGGAGACCGGTCGCTGTCCGTCACCCTCCCTGTGGGACGCTCGGACCCGCTCCTGTGAGGAGCAGTGTCAGTACGACTCACAGTGCAGCGGGGACCAGCGCTGCTGCAGTAACGGCTGTGCTCTGGTCTGCACTGCCCCCGACACGAGGAAACTCTGTGATGAGATCAGCTGCGAGCCGGGCACGGCCTGTGTGGAGAGTCCCACGGAGGATGCCCAGTGCTTCAGGACAGGTGGGTGCCGGATGCAAGGGTTGTGACGACTTGTGAGCTGAGGAAAACAGACTTGAAGCTGGAGGGGAGATCAGCTTTTGTTGCGCGGATAAAATTTCATGCATTTAATTTAACCCGCGAGTTGCTGGGGGGGGGGGGGGCGTTAAACGCCCCCACTTTTTTCGCCGGGCCATAGCATAAAAACGGCGCGCCTGCGGCGCGCCAAATTTTGGGTACCTGTAGGGAATTGATTGAAGTTTATTGTGACAAAGTTTCAAAAAAATCGGTCGGAAAATTTTTGAGATATCGAGGTTTTAGTGACGTCATGATTTCTGAGTTTTCGACCAAAAACGGCATATGTTCAAAAAATCATATAAAATCACAGAATAGACATATAAACATGTCATAAACGCCATTAGACTGCCAATACCATGAAGAATGAAATGGCTATCTTCGATTATTGATTATCGTTCCGCATTTTCCAAAATCTTGAACTGAATCTTAGCAATTTCTCGTGACTACTTCACGACCATGATACATGAATTTCTTAAATTGAACTTTTTTAGCCAAACACGTACACATATGATAAAATGAGTGTCACCATCGTGTTCTACGCCCCAAATCACCCATAAAACATGTGTCACAGGCTGCGAATATCAGTTTTGATTTTCGAGGATATGTGCCTGCCCGGTTGACCTGACCTTGACCCTGACCTATGCTTGACTGACCCCTGCATGGAGCTGACACTCTTGTAGGCCTTATATGATGGATTGTGCACCGTTTTGACAGAGTTTATGACGAGAGGCGCCCATTGCGAAGTCCTGAAGTCCATGCTACTGAAAGCCCGATTTCAGGTGTTTGACCTGACCTTGACCTGACCTGTGACCTCAAAATTCAACTTAAAAGTACTCATCTGAAGCGTCTCGTCGCGCTCTTTCGTTTGCCGCCTCGTGCGTTTCGCTGCGCCTATTGGTTCTCGAGTTATCGGCTGGGGGCGTTTAACGCCCCCCCCCCCCCCCAGCAAACGGTGGGTGGCGAAATACCCCAGCAACTGCCGGGTTAAGATCATTTTCTTATAAACGTTATTAATAAATTGATGCTGTTGCATTACGTCACTGTATGTATTGGCAACGAACTTTTTTAATTGTCTTCACTCGATTGGTTTCGTTTTCAGATGAAAAGTTTGGCCTGTGTCCGAAGCTGCCAGCCACTGGCTCCCTGGGCGGCGGCTGTCAGGACACCTGTCGCTATGACGCCCAGTGCGCCGACAACACCAAATGCTGCAACAACGGCTGTGCAAGCGTCTGTCTGGCGCCGAGAAAGCCCGACTGCGAGACCACCCAGTGCAGGGTGGGATTCCGGTGCATGCAGCGGAGGAACGGAGCTCCCTACTGCGCAGCCATTCGTGAGTACCTTCCGGGGACGTTAGTGGGGTTTCGGGGAGCACACATGCGTACGGCCGTACGGCCATCCTTACGGATGTGCGCGGCACGAACACCTGATTCTTCTCACGTCTGTTCTTGGCTGGATTGGGCTTCCGTCCGATTCCGTCCTCCTCAGTCACAGATCAGAAAGTCTGGAAGTGTTCTTTGGTAGCTGAGAGACGGTGTGTATTTTCTGCCAACGGGATTGAGCATTGTGCTCAATTACTAGGTGCACATAGTAGATAGTACGGCATGCTGGTAGATGATACTTATCAATGCACCAGGCACCTTGCACGGTTAGCTCGAGCACTATGCAGCTAGATTTGCATGTGTTTCACTCAAAACTTTTACTTAATCAGCGATGTCAGTGCCTAAAAAGACATTTTTACACCTTAAAATTCACTTTTTATTCTTGATATCACATTCTTTTGTATTCACAATTGTTCCATTGATTAAAAATTGTAACTTACTCACAGGCACAGTGTAGATATCTGCCTGTTGAATTAGTGATTTATAAAACAAGTTGAAGTGTGTTAAATTAGTTTCAAGAACATCTTGGAAGTATTAGGACAATACTGTCATTGGCTGCCATTTGCATTTTGTTTTCGGCATAACATCAATATTCAATATATCTCCCCTAAATGAACAGTAATTTCAGAACATTTATAATCCCTTATAGGTAGCATTTTTATGGCAATTCAGTCGGCTATTTTTTGCATGAGTGATATCTAAGATTTCTTTACTCAACAATCTTCAGTAGTAGTTTCGCATGATCACTGCACGCGGTGCATGTCTCCCCTGCACTGTGCACTAGTGGTACACTGCACTCGCACCTTACACCTCTTTCCACCGCTCTTTTAGCTGGCGACGGAACATCAGAGAAGTACGGAGGCATCGACGGCTACTATCCTCACAATCCCGCCCGCTTTGACATGACTGACTCTTCCGATCGCATTAAGGGAGCTTTCGGTACCTGGGGTGGCAGCTATCTGCCTCCCTGGAAGGAATTCTCCCCTGGCTTCTATGCAAACGGATCGGCGATCCCCCCGGGATCTCCTGGTTTTGACGACTTTACCGACTTCGGTCCCTATGACCCAGCGCTTCTCGGCGCTGCCGTGACCGACGACGGAACTGGTAATGACACTTTGCCACCGTGGCTAGACGACAAAGATGGACTTGGACAAGCTGCCAACGACAAGGTGCCCACTGTCTCCCCTTCACCTCGTGTATCAGCACAGACTGGTCCGTTAGCAAACGTGGGGAAGGCAGTCAGAAAAGGTGTGACCCCACAGACAGGGGTAACAGCGACGACGACACAAAAGACCAACCAAGGACAAGGAGTTCTTGAATCGAGCCAGGCTCGGAAGCAGACTGGAGGAGGAAGTGGCGATGGCGATACTTCGCCCACATCTCCTGGCGATTCTGTAGTTGGCAGAAGTGGCGGCGGGGCGAGGGGATCGGATGACGTGCTAGCGGGCTCTGCTGGTGGAGCTGGTTCAGGCAGCAGCGGAGGGGACGAAGGTCTCGAATCAGGAGTCAGTCGCGGTGGTTTTGGCTACAGGAAGCCTTTGAAGAGCACATCTGGATCCGGATGGGAGAGCGGTGCCTTGGGATCCACGTCGAGCTCTGGTTCTGGTAGCGGATGGGAAGACTCGGGATCTCCGCCTGACTATTATGGTAGCGAAATCGGAGAATCGTCTTCGGGGCTCATAGTCATTCTGCCGGGCTCTGGGAGACAGGATTTCGGTGGCAGTCAAGATGATGTGCAATCAGAAAGATCCGGGGTCGGTGGAGGTGTGAAAGAACAAGCTCCATCTGCGTCGGTTAGTGGGAGTTCTGGCAGTAGCTGGGGAGACGATGAACTGCCCTCAGTGGGAAGCGTCCGCAAGTCGTCTGGCTCTGGCTGGGCGGATGGCGAATTTCCCGTATTGCCAGGCTTCAACATAGACCCGGACTTTATGGGATATGTGAACAGACGACCGACTATCGAGTTCCCCATCCGCCGACCCACCAAACCTCGTAAGGATGCTCAAGTAACTGGAGTTGATAGCACAACAGGACCAGGGACAAGACCTAGTGATGGTAGACAAGGAAGCGGTGTCGGGTCTCCACCTAGGAAGGCAGGTGACACACCTACTGCACAAACACCAGGCATCGTGGGATCAAGGCCAGGTGACCCCATTGGGCCCTCAAAGGCAGGCGCAACGGGCAGCTCACCCGTGCGAAAACCCGTCATTGCTGGTGGAGTCGGCAGGAAACCAAGACCTGACTCTGGTGTCAAACAACCTGAAGGACTCGGCGGTGGTCCCGGCAGATTTGAAAATACTAGGTCGCCAACGGACAGCAGAAGGAAAAAGATAGCGGAGGGAAGTAAAACATCCACTCCTGGTGAAACTGCTACGTCTGTTAGCCGAGGTGAAACCTCAAAATCTGTTGCAGGTAAGCCTTTACCGCTGGGTGGAGGAGACAGGTCGCCATTGGCTGATAATCGTGCCAAATTCAGACCCACTAATGGCCCTTCTAGCGTTGAAGGAGATGTTCAAAAGCCAGAGTCTGTTCGAGGACGGCCCTCAGCTACTGGAATCACAAGACCAGGAACTGCTGTTGGTGGCACACGACGAGTGCAAGGAAGCTCGCCCACTGATTCTACTGGCAGCAGAACAACACCTCTTGCACAAACATTTGGTGGCACTCGCGAAAAATTTGAGGATAACGCGAGAAGGCCTATTCTTGGCGGAGAATCGCAGACACCAGGAAATGTCAACGCTAAAACTCCATCATCGACTGGTGTTCGTACGAGCGATCCCATGCCAGTTGAGGGTGGTGGAATGCCTGCAGAAGCCGGAAACCGAAGACGACCATCTGGAGGAAGACCTATCGACCGAGGGCAGGCACCCGTATCCGATGGAGAAAGGAAGAGAGTCAGCACTGGGGTAGATGAGACCGGTGGAGCAGAGGGCAAGCCTAGTTCTGGTTCTGGAAGCAGAATTGCTGGATTGCCGAATGGACGACCTGGTTCAATCGTTGGAGACAAGAAAACATCAACTAGTCCTGCACCACAGAGATTAGGGCCTGCAGGCGAAAACAAAGCTGCCTTAGGTGGAGCGAGAAGAAGACCTGGCTCATCTGCCGGTGGCCTGTTGGAACCAAACAGACCAGGCTCTGCAACAGGAACGAAAAATGGTCTTGGAAAGCAAAATAAATCTGACTCGCCGGACGCGACCTCGTCAAGAGTTACAACTACGCCAAGCAATGGAAGAAAACCGGCTGCATTTGGCAGAAAGCCAACATCTCAGGATATTGATTCCACGTCTGCTTCGAGAGGGCCTGTTGTAGGCCTAGCGCCTGGCACAACACGGGTGGATGCGAGCAGCGCTGGTCCCACATCTGCAGGAAGAGGGTCTGGTACTACTCGTCAACCGGCTGATGCTTTCAGTGGCAGAAAAAGGCCGGCGATTGCAGATGTTGATAGACCAAGTGGTGGCGGTGAGCCAACTGCTAAAGTACCAAAACCTGGCATTGGAGCTCGACAAACATCCTCGAACGAAGGAAAGACAACTGATAGGAAAACAACAGCAACCTCCAGTCGAAACCCAACAGGAAGAGTCAAATCGCCCGCTTCTTCGTCCCGATTGCCCGCTGCTGGTAAGGGGACACCTGAGATCATTGGTGGAAAACTGGGGACTAGTACGAGTAAAAGGAATCCAGATCCTGCCATCGATTCAAGAAATCCCGTGGCAGCTGGTAAAACAAAAGCTTCTAAATCCACTCCGACACCATCAGGATCGACCGTCACGCGTGGAAGTGCAGAATCAACTAGCAGCTCCCTGAAACCATCTCCCGCTTCTGTTAGTATCGCTCCTATCCTTGATAATGCCAGGAAAACTGAATCTGCTAGCACCGTTGGTGGCATGCAATCATCTAATGGCAAACCTAAAACGCCTATCATATTGCCTGATATTGGGGATGGTTATTTGCCACCCACTTCAGAATTTGTACCACCCAAAACCGGCTATTATGGGCAGATACCATCAATTCCTTTTTCGATCCGCCGAACGCCGAATAAAGAACCTGGACCTCAGACGTCCACATCTGGGCCAAGCAGCAGCAGACCAGAATCTTCTATTACGGCAACAGGTACTTCTGTGGCGGGATCTGAAACCCCTAAGCAATTTGGAGGGAAAGCAGGGCCTGCAACTAGACCAAGTGATCCTCTACCCAGTACTACGGGCTCAACGTCTGCCACAGCAACGAGGGGGCCAGGGTCTGTGTTTGAACCCAGCGGGCCTATAACACCTAGTGCCGATGCTGGCCAAGCACCTGGGTCTTCAAGACGCGGAACAACGAATGCAATTTCGGTGTCAGGCTCTAGAGACCCAGGATCAGAAACTAGAACACCTGGGACTGTTGTTTCACCTGGACCAGGTATCAGGAAACCAGGCTCACCGTCAGATAGACCTAAAGCAGATAAAAGACCAGGATCTATCTCTGCATCTCGTAATCCGGAATCACCTAACAGGATTCCAGAATCTGAGCCTGAAAGTGGCAGACCTGTAAGCACAAGTGGGACACTAGGATCAACATCGGTATCTGTGAAACCTGGGACAAAGAGCAGAATACCATCAAATGAAAATAACGTTGACGGAGCTCGCAGACCCGGCCCAGGGAACAGAAGACCAGGATCCAACATTGGTACTGGAACGTCCACGAGACCTTCGAAACCCATTCTTGGAATCGGTAGGCCGAAACCAGATGATAGCAAACGGTCAGGAGATCAAGTGGGATCTGGTAATCCCAGAGCACCAAACAGAAGGCCGAGCCTGTCAAGGCCTGGGTCGACGGCGCCAGGCCTCGTATCTGAAGTTGGTATGCCAGAGACCATAGATAAAATCCCAACGTCTGTAATTGAAACTGGTAAACCTGGATCGTCGGGCTCGGAGACTGATTCTGTGCCTGGGTCTGCGAGGCCGGGAACAAACATAGGAATACCCGGGCCTCTTTCAGGAAATGATAAAGCTGGTGCTTCAAATATATTCCCCAAGGCTACATCTGGAAAGCCTGGAGCAAGCAAAAATTCAGCACGTGTAACGCCAGGCTCAGGGACAAACAGAAGGCCTGCACCAGTCCGCAAGACAACAAAGCCTTCTGGAGATGACCAATCAGGAATACAACCTGGATTGCCAGGATCTTCTGGTGGGATCACAACATCTGACTCGACAAAGCGTAGACCTGGATTTACGGTTGATAGCCCGAGAGGGGGCAATGACATTCCAGGCTCACTGTCAGGGACGGACCAACCTAAAACAAATAGAATACCAGGGTTTGTGCTACAGCCTGGAAAGCCTGGGGAAAGAACACCTGGATCCACCAGCCCTGGGTCAACCAGCAGATCGCCTGGCTCTGGTACCAGAACGCAAAGTCCGGGAACATCCGATAGAACGCCGGGGATTGTACAGAGCTCTAATAAGCCAAGTTCAACACGTGACGGAGGCCCGGGATCTGTTGTAGGTATTGGCAAGACCGGTTCATCAATCAAAACCGCGGAACCTGCATTTGGATCGAGACCTGGACTCACTAGCAATGCGGGAGACCGTACATCCGGACCAGTTCAGCCAGGAACAGCAAGTAAAACGCCATTGCCAAGTTTGGAGGCTATTCAGTCCGCGGCACCAAAAAGAACCCCAGAAGCTGTAACTGAATCCAGTAGCCCTGAAGCCGGGAGCAGGGCTCCGCTGCCGGGGCCTACCGCGGGAGTTTCTGGTAGACCAGTGACAGGCAACAGGTCCCCAGGGTCCTTTGGTACTCCTGACAAGCGAGGCCCGGGTCGTGTACCGGTATCGAGTAGACCCGAAACAGACAGGGTACCGGGACGCATTGGAACGGACAACTCACGTGCACCAAATCGAGTGTCCGTGCCTGCTAAAGAAACTGGTAAGCCTGAATTGTCAACAATCAGTGGGCAAAGGCCGGTATCTCTCAGGCCCGGAACAGCTAATAGGACGCCGGGATCCGTTGCCGGGAAGACAGAGACACCAAGCGAGGTGATCCAGGAAGCCGAAAAGTCAAAACAAACCACTCGTATCCCCGGATTAGGTGGGTCGTCTAAAAAACCTGGACCAACAAGCAAACTGCCAGGGTCTTCAGCTGAAATTGGTGCACCTGGGACAACGGGTTCGCTTGGATCAGTTGGAGGGAACAATAGACCTGGATTGTCAGTCAGAGAACCTGGCTCAGTATCGAGCAGGCCTACGGCAGGTAGAAGAACAACAGGTTCCGTTAGAGGAACCAATAAACCTGGGGCACCAAATACAAGACTAACATCTATCTCCTCCAATCCTGGATCTACTTCTACTGCAACGAGAGTTACAGCAGGCCCTCGAGAGTCTGCATCCGGCGTAAACACGCCTAGCTCGGTATCAGGAATTGGCAAGTTTGGAAGACCTAGAAGACCTGGCTCTGTTGCAGTGCCCAGTAAGTCATCATCAGGTCGTGTAACCCCAGGGTCCCCGTCGAATCCTGAAATAAGTGGATCCTTTGATAAAGATTCAGAAGCACCCAGAGTTGTATCTACTGGTGGAAAGAAAACAGAAAGTAAGGATCTTCCGGACATTGGAGATGGCTATTTGCCGCCAGACTCAGAGTTCACTCCCCCTAAGACAAGCTACGCGGGTCTTCCTCCGTCTTCTGGCAGACCTTTCAATAGAAGTCCGTCACTCCTGAACAAACCAGAAACATCGACCGATCCGAAATATGGTAACAGACCTGGACAAATAGTGACTTCGGCACAGTCTGACCCGAAATTGCGTCCAAATGCCGTTCCTACAGGTCAACGGATTCCTCCTCCAAGTCGTCAAGCAGGCGTTTTAAAGCGACCCATTGCCTCCAAACCTTTGCCAGAGGTTCCTGAAAAAGAACCAACGGGCCCTGATGGCCGTGGGCGAGAGCCCCCTAGAAGGACCACAGTTAACGGAAAATTACCAGGATCTTCTCAGCAAAAGATACCTGTCCCTGGCAGACGCCGCCCTATATCAGTTGGCAAGACAAAACAAGAGCCGAATACAAGTGTCGCCAAGCCTCTGCCTCAGCGAGGAACTGGAACAGCACCTCAAAGACGTCCATCACGGCCAGTAAGCCGCCGACCAAGTGTTGAACAAGGCTCTTCTGGAGATCCCAGCAGTTCTCAGACACCTGAGGTACAGCAGTCCTCTCGGGGCTCACTTCAGTCAGTTTCTGGACGACCAACAGCGGCGGACAGGCCTAGCGTCCGGCCACCAGCAAATGTGTCTCCTCAACGTGTGAGGCCTGGTTTGTCCAGTCGTCGACCAGCCTCCGGACCAGGCATCTCCGTACCTCGTCCTGTTGGTCAGGGTCCCGATTCTCCTAGCCAGATTGGTAGCAGTCGACCGAATTCCCAAACCTCACCACAACGGCAGACATCTCGGCCTACAAGCGGAACAGGGGGCCGACCTAGCACCTTCCAAGCTGGGGGAGTATCTGGACCATTGCGTCCCCGCCCTGTTTCTCGTCGACCTGGGTCTGGTATCAGTGAAGAGCCCAAACAAATAACTTCAGGTGGCTCCAGCCAACGGCAGCAACCGCGGCCGATCAACAGACGTCCAAGCAGCGCCATTGGTCAGGTCGTAGCCACAAAGCCCTCAAGTGGTAAATCGCCACAGATCTCGCGACCTGGTACTCGTCAGCCAAGTCGCACTAGACCGACTGGTGTGTCTCAACCAACAGCGCTTAGTTCGGTCGAAAGCCTACGACCTCGTCCTGTAAATGGCCGTCCAAAGCCCACCGGGCAGAGAGGTGAGACGCCTGAATCATTGCCCACAAGGCCTCTGGGTGGAGATGGAACAGGCACCGCCCAGCCAAGTGGATCCGTAAATGAAGTTTCTCCACAGGGTCCGACGTCTGTTCCTAAGAGCAGACCTAGTTTTGGTAGGGTCCCCAGTTCCAGACCAAACAATCAGACATCGCCTCAAAGGCGGCCTTCTTCCCGAGCTCCAGTTAGTCGGTCAGGCTCAATCCAGACTTCCAGTGATCCGAAGCCAGCGGCTGAAAAGTTCTCCCCAGCACGCAGACCGCGCCCTGCTTACAGTCGACCAGCATCCAGCAAACCAGCTGATCCTAAACAAACGGCGATTCCCGAATCTCGTCCAGACCAGACAATTAACCCTGTTCTTAATCAGCCCAAAACTCCCGGGATTGCGGATTCATCCATATCGACATCCCCTCAGAGACGTCCTCGTCCACCTTACTCGCAACCGATCACTGGCGTCCAAACGGACTCGTCCCAAACAAAGGCAGGTGAATCTCCTGAAAAGCAACCCGTTGCTGCCATCCGTCCGTCATCCTCTGGAGGACAACAAAAGCTTTCTTCGAAGCCTGAAACGTCCCCGCAGAGAAAACGACCTCGGCCTGCCTACAGTCGCCCGAGCTTGCCAAGACAGCCAAGCTTTCCCCAGACTATAAGGGGTCAATCCCCTGTCAGCCAGAAGCCCGGTAGTTCCAGCCGTCGACCGATTGTTTCAACCGAGGGACAAAGGACAGGTGATCTTAGCCGAAGACCTTCCACCACAGGACAGTCTGAATCTCCGAAATCTGAGACTGATGCAGCTGTTCGACCTGACGTTCCCAGGAGAAGACCCGGTGCTGCTGCCATTCGAAGGCCGATTGCCACAGGACAGGAGCCCGGTGTGCCCAGCCGGAGGCCTATCGCAACTGGACAGGCTGGATCGCGTGAAACGGAGGGAGATCGGGAAGAGAAACCTGGTGCTCCTGTCCGAAGACCTTTTGTTACAGGAACGACTGGATCACCCGAAATAGAGGGAACTCGGGGACAAAGGCCTGGTGTTCCCGGCCGAAAACCTGTTGTTTCGGGACAAACTGGGTCACCCGAACTTGATGAGGGAACTCGGGGACAGAGACCTGGTGTTCCTAGCAGACGACCTGTTGCCTCGGGACGACCTGAGACATCCGGAACTGTGGGAGATCAAGTACAGACACCTGTTTCTCCCAGCAGAAGGCCTGCCTCCACAGAACAGGCGGGCTCGCCTGGAACGGGGGGAAATCAAGGACAGAGACCTGGTGGTTACAACCCAAGACCAGTAGCCACAGGACAGAGTCCTAGTGTCCCCAGTCGGAGACCTGCAAGACCTACTGCTGTGGAGCAAACTGGATCACCTGGAACAGAAGGAAGCGTTGGACGGAGACCTGGTTCTCCCAGCCGGCGTCCCTCTAACGGACAGCGCGTCTCGCCAGTAACAGATGTAGAAAAGCCTGGAGTCAAAATTTCCCGTTTTGACAATATACTGCCCGGTCCAACTATTCAGCCCGTGTTGGTGGGCTCAACTGACAGCCAGAATCTCGAGCCGACACCCAACAAACAATCATCTCGACCAGATCCGAAGGTAAGTTCGCGAAATCAGACCTCTGTTACTGATAGCAAGAGACCTGGGGCTACTGGGCAGACCTTCCCATCGCGCCCTGTCTCTGAGAGACCTAGGAGACCTTTGGGACGCCCCGACAGACTACCATCTACCACTGAGACAGGACGTCCTGACAAACGACCGACTGCCACTGAGACAGACTCAACTCGGCCCTCAGTGGGCGGAACTCCGCCACGGCGACGTCGACCCCTCGGCCGACCTCAGCCTGGGTCCCCCGGACAGACCGTATCGCCCCGACCGACTTCAGTAGGACAACCAGGACGACGACCTTCTCAGACACAGACGTCTCGCCCCGTGGACCGACAGCCTACGGACAACAGACCAGTAAAGACATCTCGACCGGTAACGACTGCCTCAAGGTCATCGACGACGACTCCGCTGCGTCCACCCAGTCCTTTCTCCTTCCGTCCTAGAACGACTGCCTCAAAGTCATCGACGACGACCCCGCTACGTCCACCGAGCCCTTTCTCCTTCCGTCCTGGAACCGTCGACATCGTGCCGAGCCTGGTGTTCAGCATGCTGCCTCCCAGCGAGGAACCCTTCAGCGGCGTCCAGCCTGGAGGATCCAGTGGTTCCAGTCCTGGAGACGTCGGTAGCGCCAGACCCCGAGATCCAGAAAGCGTCGGTCTCGAAACACGCGCACCAGAGCCCCTCAATCCGTCGGTCATCAAGGCGCAGAACGAGGGATTCTTCGGCTATCTTCCCCCACCGCCGTAGCTTACAGAATATGGACTGCTGCTCCCTTCTGGTTTCCTGAGTGTGGGTTTGCGGTAGTGCGCACTTGGTTTAAATTCGCATCCCGGGATACAGTATCGAAGTCCAGGTAGTGTAGTCAATATGTAATTAGTCACCTGTTTTCTATGTTAGTGTTTTGAGATAGGCGTGCCTTGTTAGAGATTTCCTTGTTCATCTTCGTTGGGTGTATTGAATTAGTTGTGCGCTAACATAGCCAAATAAATAACGTCATGATATTACACATTTTTGTTGAGCTGCTTCATAGATAACCTATCGATTCATAATAAATGAGTGGTGGACATCGTAAATATTTGTTTCGAAGTGCCTAAGTAAGCACTGACTGACCCCACGTAAGAAACGAGCATACTCTGCAGCAAAAAGGTTCCAGCATAATCAGGCTGATGAATGAATAATTGAAACTTTTTAGGGTAAACGGCAGAGGTAAACGTAACATCATTATGCGCATTGTGCATAGCATAACAGCATGATCATAACAACTATGAGGAATTAATTGGTATGGACCGCACTCAACATCAATATCGACGTTTTGATAAAATTCAGACCTACTTGGCCTTATGTTATTAGAATAATTTACCCAACATTCCACATGCTAGGCTGCGTTTTTTTTTTTTTGTCTTTTATGCATCATGACATTGAATTCACACGAGTACGACCAATCACATCTGAGCGGAACTGATTTGTTGGCCTCTGGCTGTTGCGGCTGCTGGGCAAGATGATTTACTGGTAAGTTGTGCACCCACCCGAAGGTTGTTGGGTACCTCACTCGCGTCACTGGGTTTCGGCGCGCCTCAGGCATGCTTACCGGGATGTTGGGTGGTCTGTTCCCCTGTTTAGCCTCATATTGCATGACCTTCCACGGGATTAAGGTAATGACGCATATGGTCGGGCACGTGGGATGTGATTGCCAGCATAATGAGAATGTAAGGGGTGATGTTTTGTGGGTACAAGTTACCATCAACAACGGATCAATAATTGCAGGCTATCGTATATGCATACTTTCAGAAAATAATATGTCATCTGACAACTGGACATGTATTTTTCCATTGCAGCCTGCAAGCAAGACGGCGAGATAATCGATATTGAGTGTAATAGCTGCACCTGTATCCAGGGCTACTTGCTCTGCTCGCAGGAGGAGTGTCCTCCAGGTAAGTGAACATGAGAACCCGGGGTAACGTTGGTGAACCTCAAAATCGAGCTGTTAAGGAAACGCACGCCTAGCTGTCTGTATTTTGCCTACACTTACGTTACCATATGTCAAATTTATCGTTATTAAATGTTCATTGTTCACTGTCATAATGTTAACTTCAATACGAATATTGCACTATGCAGACGCATAACAATTGTTAACTTTTTGCCCAACTTTATCAGTCACTTTACCGATCACCTATTTATTCACAAGATACCACTTACGTGTATCCGTGTTAATTATCTGACGTCTCCTCCCGTTCGCAGTGAAGCCCGGTTATTGCCCGCGACTCACCCGCGGTTACCGGGGCAGATGTGTCGAGGAGTGTACCAGCGACTATGACTGCTCAGAGGACGGAAAGTGCTGCAGCACAGGATGTGGTCACACCTGTCAGAAACCAGGTGAGACCCCATGGAAAGGAAGAAGCAAAGGAGAAATAAAAAACAATTCGTTCCAATAAAGTCCCTTCGCTGATTAGTACATCTCGATATTACGGTTAACAATTATTTACCGAATGACTAACAGGCCATTCAGAAGACATTTGCAATCGATCATTTCGATTTTGACACTGCAAGTTGACGAGGAAAACCATTTCACGGTCGTCCGTCATTGCGTACCGCAGTCTACTGCAGTGCCAATGAGAGCGGGGTAACGCCACTTCAGGGTCATTCAGCACATGAACGGGGTCATGTGAACTTCACACAGGGATTTTACTGGACCTGGCAAACCTCGAGCTACTGGAGTCATGATTTTTGAGTTAGCTGCTATCCGTTTTCAGAAATGTATCGACACGTTTACCTGCTACTGTGCAATGAACTGTCGAAATGCGGTGCTACTCGCATTGCTATATCAGATCATATCAGATACAACAGATTTATGTGCGATGTAACTGACAACGGTCCACCGGTAGCATACCTGATATCAACCCCATGGCCCGCCCCTTCCCGCAGCGTATGAGTTGGTGAGTTGCTCCAACGATATCACCCCGCTACCTTGACCTCTCCACGCAGTGTCTGTGTACTATGCATGCAGTCTTGATTCAAAGCACCGCGCATCGGTGCGGCGGATCCATCAAGCCCGACCGAAGAAAGGTTGCTAAATTTGAGAGTCACCGTGCCAATTGACCTGGGGATTGATGAGGATGTGAGCTAGTTTGGTGACTCAAATTTAGCGGCCCTTCCTCGGTCGGGCTTGATGGATCTACCGCACCGGTGCGCGGTACTTTCAAGACTGACAGTACACCCGTGTCAACATATCACTCCTACCCCCCCCCCCTCCCACAGTATCGGAGATCGTCCACCCGTGTCGCACAGTGCGGTTCCGGTGCGGCGACCAGACGCGCTGTGCGGCCACGCGAGGTCTCTGTAAGCCCGGTCAGACGTGTCCGCTGCAGCCACTGTGCGTGAGCCGCTCGGCGCCCTTCTGTGAGAGCTGTCCGCCGGGCAAGGTGTGCGTCCTACAGAAGCGGCCGTGTCCCAGCGGCCACTGCCACCGACAGCCCATCTGCATCCAGCTCTACAGGTGGGTGGGAAGGGGTAGTGGGGCGCCGGGATCTACTGCAAGGATTTGAGTGATTTGGATACATTAATCATGTTTCTGGTTTTCTGATTTGGTGGCATGAATCCAACAAATGAGACATACGTTTGTACATTGCCATCGAAGTAGCCCGTGATGTTGATGCAAATTGGTTGAAAGTTTTTTATTCATGTGCCGGGAAAGTGGTAGTTCTTGGTCTTCTACATTCAGGTATTGCCTCCTCTGTCTGAATCATTCCAAAGGTGCTCTATCTTATCTCGCTTTCTTGGCTGTAGGTGCGAGTGAAGTCCTAATAATTGATAATCGCTCTTGTTCTTCCAGTGACGATACAATCTTCATGGAGGACGAGAAATTGGAGCTGGCAGTGATAGCTAAGCAAAACCCAAAGAAGTTCTTTTAAACATGAATCGTGGAAGCGTAATGTGTTAGTAGCGTAAGACATGTGTTCGCGTACCTATATTTATTAGTCCGACATTGCACCCTACCTTGAACTTATTTGTATGTTTCTGTGAATTGTCATATGCATGTATTTCGCTTGTGCTTGGCTTTCGAGACTTTCAGTTCGCACCGGCACCTTTGGCGTTTTACTTCCCACCTGTCTTTTTATTAGCCATTGGATTGTCGGGCATTTCCGTGGGTGTTTTATGGAATATGAATGCTTGAATATTGAACGGGACAAGTGGTAAGCACACATGACTTCTGTGATGTAACCGAGATTTGTGTGCGAGGAAGAGAGGCTCGTGGAATGCTGCATGTGTGAGTTGTCATACGCTAGACGAAGTTACCAGCCATTGTCACTGTAGGTAGTTGCTTTGTGGTGATAGCGTTGAATCAGAACGTGTGCCGTTTTTAAAACCGATATACGTATGCCAACTTGTCACTGGATGCATAGATACTATGAAGGTATGGGTGTCGTATGTCTCAACTGCTGGTTGCCTTGAAGGCTTGATGAAACTTTTAATTGTATAATTGAAATTACATCGATGCATAGAATTGTGTTGATTTTGTGAGGATGACTTCCACTGTCGTTCTCATTTTTTTAAATATCTCCCGTCGTTCGGGACACCATGCCATCATGCTCACACCGACTCAGCGTCCCTCCCCTCCCCCTCCCTCCCTCCTCCCCTCCCTGCTGTCACTCAAACGGGCGCAAAGGGCGTCAGAAATTCACCGTCCGTAACCTTTACGTTACCGATCAATACACTGTTACACGTCACCAGCCCAAACGGTGGCACGCTGTGGGGATAGGGAACTGCAGGGGTTAGCGGGGACCGTGTCCGTCAGTTAACGACACGTGGTGTTGAGAACCGCCTGCGATTCCCGCGTTATCGCGATTGGAGGGTGTTGAGAGGAGGGCGTATCCCGACGAGGATAAAGTGACTAAAATTAGGTGGTGTGCATTCCCCAAGCCTGTGCTTGTGTTGAGGGAAGGGTCAGTGATTTTGTCATAAGTAAAGTCTGTGACCAGTTGAAGGATCTCAACATGTGGATAATGCTAATAATGGTAAGTACCCCTGCTCCACAAGTCATCAAGCTAAACAAGCTTCATCTACTATGGCGTTGCACTTTGTCGTTACTTAAGCCTGTCTTTGTGAAGGGAATGCACAATTCGGGATTTTCTCTTACTCTCTGGATTCCCATTTTCATGATCTGTGTCAGTTCAGTATCGTAATATTTTTCTTTGCTTACACGAAATGCTCATTTTTATATTTGACCTATATAAAAGTTGTATGAATTAAGTATGCCGCATGATAATAATGCCCTCGTAATATTACGAGCTCTCGTGGCCCTATTCTGCGTCACTGACTATTTTAACCGTTTGTTAGGTGTCGTTTGCGGTGTCATCGCAATGCTCCGGTCTGGTAACACTCGAGGGCCGACACCCGCTGGTGTCACCCACGGCGTGTCACGCCTTTGGGCCGCAGGCCGTCCTCGAGGCCCTCAAGCAGAAGGTGGACGTCGTCAACGCTGGTTAGTCACACAAATGGGCTCATTATTTTTGGAAGAGAGTATTATTAGTAAATTAGACATCGATGGGTGTATCAGCATTGACAAAATGATACGACACAACTAAATTTAGAAACCCTTTATCACGGCACTCAATGAAAACTGAATTGCTATTCGTTGATCAGCGACGTGCGTTTCTCGGTGAGCCTTTGATACGGGTATTTGACGGGCCTTTGATACGGTTACGGTAAGAACCTGGGACGCATATTTAATTGTATCATTCCAAGATGTACTTTTTCATTTTGTTGTGGTCGACTAGCTCTAATCTGAAATGTTTCTTTGCAGGGCAGCAAGATAAATATCACAAAATACTCAGATACCTAACAGAAGCTCCGACGCTGCTTGATGACTACTACAAGGGGTAATGTGCCATTGGTTTCATCATGTTCAGTGTCAACTGTCACGCTCGTATTTTGAAAATTGACGCTGCTCTTTTTAAGTTGAACATACTCGTGTCTACATAAGCAGTGATTTCTCAAATAGCTTAACCCGAGACAAAGTTCTACCGATTGTGAAATATGATTATCCGACTTCATCTGTCTTATTGCTGCTTATGATTCCATGCTCCCATCTTGCAATCGTAAACTCGCTTTCGAAAGCTCATTCATAAAGCTTATTTTTCAATATCAACCTCTCAATGACGCCATCTCTCCTTCCCTCAGTCCCAGCAACACCCTGCCTGCGGAGAATGACGCCGCTCTCTCACGGCTGGAGAACTCGCTCCGTCGGCGCCTGGAGGCTCTGAGGCTGGACGTGCTGCTTCCCTGGGCGCGTCTGATGCAGGTTCAGGAGCTGGCTGATGTCAGGGGACCCCGGCAGGCGGCCAACAGGGCTGCCCTCTACACCAACCTGCGGCTGACGCTCAGTGAGTGGCGCTCCGGTCCGGCGGTTCCGGGGAGGGATTGGGTGGTACGTGCTGCCATCTGTGGGGTGACGCTGCAGGCTGACGGATGTTCATGACTATTTTACGACGATTCACATAAGTGTTTGCCGCTTGTCGCTGTCTCATGCCGACACATTCGCCTTCAAACGTTCTTTGCAGGGGCCACAAATGAATACGGTTTTGCGATTTTCCGGGACGATTTTAGAAACAAAAAGAAGAAACAACTTTCTTCCCCCGGTATGCGTGAGCGCATGCTACCCTGTGCTTCCTCAGGCATTGACACGGAAACTGTTTTGTTTTCAGATGACACCGAATTTGTGGAGCAAGCTGTGGTCGACAACGTATCGGGGCTTGTGGAAGAATTCAGACAGCTCTTTTTGATGTGTAAGCTGCTATATCTATTATCTAGCTACACAGGAATCGAATCGATGAATGGGTTCCTAAAGATGCGTAGAATGTGGATTGATCACATTTAATGTCATCAAGTGTATTCACGATTTAATTGATAGTTCATTTTTTACATTTCTTGAAAACGCTCGGACTCAATTTGATTCGATAAATAAAAAAAGATGTTTTTGATTGGTTACAAAGCGATGGACTTTGGAGAGCTAAATTGTCGCTTTTATGCACCTTGCATGAACGATATCATCTGTGAATATTGTATCATTTTCAGATAAGGATATCATGGCGTCGTGGCTGTCCTCGACATGGATGTCGGATACCCCGGCACAGAAACAGGAGACGCTCAACAACATCTTAAACGAAGTACGTACTTCCCACTTCTTCCCCCGATTCCACTAATCCGTGAGATAAAATAATGAAAATGAATTTAATCCCTGATCAAATCGAAGTGCGGCCGGCAAGTCAAACGCCCAACGGGCACTAATCTTATCTTTCTCCCAACCATATTTCATCCCGCACCCAGCACGCAACGGCGCCGGTGTCTTGTGCGCTCGTTCGATTATCAATTAGCTCACGGCATGTTGACCTGCAGTTGACCTCTGGCTGGTACGGTGCACTGCACGGAGCTGTTTGCAGTGACTGCTCGGACGTGGGAACAGGGTGTGTCGGACCTGGGTTCGGCCCCGCCGGCCCGGGGCACCTCACTCCCATCCGGTGGGGTCCTAGAGGTGGATAGTGACCTGCGTGGGCGGGCGGCCGTTAAGCTGTCGTGCTGTCGGTCATTCTGCGCCCTTAGGTCGACAGACAGCGGACATGCTTCTCGTGACCAGTCCGAGCTGTAATGACCGATAGACACTGACCGGGGAGCTTTGGCCAATCCTCTCGCCCTAACCGCCCTTCTTGTCCAGACAAGAGGCGAGGAGGGTGGGGTTGCCCACCCTGCCGCTAGTCTTGTCTGTCTCAACGGGGAGTACAAGAGGGGCGGGCCGCGTTAAAGGTCCGGGCGGGAGACGGAAGGGAGAAATCGTTACTTCACTGTCGAACAATGCTGACCAGTCGGTGCCGGGGTCAGTGACATAGCGGGGTGGGGTAGAAGCAAGGGTCCCACCCTCGGACATACCAGGTGTTCGGAGCAGGGGTTCTACGATCTACTGCTGTGAATATGTGACCTATTCTGATGAAATAAGTGATCAATTACTGATTGATTTCGTGCTTAAGTCATGGGAATTATTGCTGACCATCGGTTTGTTCAAGGCATCACTGCTTAGTTTTGACAACCTCGACGTTTAAGACACATTTTTCTCACGTTTCAGGATTTCCCTGCTATGCTTGGAAAGCCTCTCTTCTATTTCTTCGAAGACAAAAACTTGGACATCTACTACCCATATCCCTGTGGCTATGAAGAGGTTTTCGAGATATTCCGAAAGCTGCGATCAGTGGCTAATAAGGTAGAGTCGACTTCCGGGGACGATGCCAAGTGGAAGGTCCTGCTGGAACAGTTGCCGAAGAACGTCAAACCGGATCCTCCGGCGCCAATGACGCAGGCGCAGCTGGACATGGAGGAGGAGTTGCTGGCCGTCCACATGATCGACATGCTGACTGGATACCCGAGACAAAGAAGCAAAAAGTACTAGGGCTGTGATATGATATGTGCAGTAGCGTAATTGTTCGCTTGTGGCTGGAAAGTCGTTAAACGGCGTGATTTTTTTGTGTTGAAGAAGGTTTCGAATATAGTTTTAGGTTCAAAATATGCTCTGTAAAATAACATGTGCCTGAGCATTCCGTTCTTGGGGAGAAAAAAAATGCATTTCTTTGAACGTGCTGTTAAGTGCAACTACAGAAATCGATAACGCCCTTGAGCAGACATCTCGTCAAAAATCCGTCAACCCTCTTTTTTCGCCCATTGCCAATCTGATAGGCAACGATGGTGGTTATCGTCTGGTGATCCTAGAATATTAAATGCATCCTCTTGGATAAATTGTCGACTCCGTTGCCCCAGCCGATATTTCCCAAAGACCAAGACCGATATTTCCTTAGTACCTCTTCCAACATACGTTCACCAGGTTATTGTTTATTACGCGTCAATAAATAGTTAAGTAAGAACAGACAACAGGAGAAACATCGAATCGCGCAGAAAACCTGACAATAACAGACAACAAAATGTCCAACGAGTAACAGCGAAGGGACAAGAATGTGGCATTTCCTAGGTTTCGCTCAGTTAGTGCGCCAGATAATGCCTACTGATTGGTGAAGCACGCAGTATGCCAGGCTCTGTCAGCTTGGATGTAAAGCAAACAATTGAGCAAATTATCAGAGTCCTTCACACATCGAGCGCGTCACGCCACAGGGTTCTCGTCACCAAAACAAAATGGCGCCCGAATCGTCTCTTGGCAGAACGCCAACCGTGGACGGACAATACATATCCACGTCAAGTCACGCCGGGTCCACCGTTATAACAATCACACATACACAATGTCGTAATAACATAATAAATAACATTGAATCATAAATATCGCAAAATAGACCTAAGATGAGTATATTATCTTCTTCTGAGTCGTTGGGAATTTAGCAAGCATTGCAACTTTGACGAGCAATACGAGTAGCCGAAGATAGACTATTACCCTAGTAATTTGCTATCGAAACGCATCCAGGTTTTCCAATGCTTTTACATGATCAAAGCTCACAAAGCCTACAGTCTACACGAATCACATATGCTCAAATCGTTCACTTGCATGCGATGTCACTCAACCTAGATTAGTCCTTGCGGCTACTACCCTTTCCCAAAGGCATCCTGAAGCAATGTTCACAGAACGTTCAACATTACCCGAGCCTTTAGGCGCTGATTGGCTAAAACAAGCGGGGTGGGCTTGTCCTAGCCAATCAGCGAGTGAGCAGGCCACTTTGTCCTCCACTTAGATGTTCGCTTTCTAGCTGCGAACACTTGTAGAATGTTTCAGTCTGTCACGTCACTGGCGTTGGTCTCTCACGCGGCGGGCAAGGTGGCATTTCAAACCACGCTGCAGTGGTCTCGGCATAGTCTCTACGCAGGACGCTCATCACGTTTGTTAGAGACGCTGCGAGAGAGCCACATCCACAGTTTCCGCAGAGGAGGCCTGCGCGGGCCGCTAGTACGCCACCGCTCTGCGCGTGAGCGTCTCTGGCCTCTCAGCCTCCTCCGCCAGGAGCGAGAGCTGCAGGAGGGTAGGTGGCGCTGCGGTTAAAGTCCACGAGCGTCTCCGCGCACGTGTCGTTTTAGAACGTCAGCGTCAACACCCACTCATTGCGCCGGATGGAAGCGCTGCCGGAGGAAGTGCACCATGCTCCAGTCGCGGAGCGGCACCGCCGCCGGCTGCCGGTTCGAGTCCTTCTGCATCTGTCGGTGCTGGCAGAGGAAGCCAGCCACCAGCACCGAGATAACGGCGCACATAGCCAGCAGCACAAACAGCGCCGAGAAGCCGGCCGCCGGCAGACAGATGCCGTACACAATGTCGTCCCGGATCTGACCCTGGAAGATGGTCACTCGTTGGTTGTCCTCGTAGGTCGGCTCGAACTGGAGGTCATTCTCAGAGATAACCTCGAGCAGCGATCCGACGCCGATGTCGGTCGCCTTCGCCTCTGGCTCGTCCACGACGAAGCGTTTCCGTCGGATCTTGAGCTGCCGTGGTCCCCAGGGGAACTCGGAGCGGTCGATGCCGCCCAGACCGGCGTCTGAGGTCTGCTCTCCGTCACCGGTGGCGCCTGAGGCGGCATGACGTCCGTCTGTCTCGAAGGGCACTGGGATCGCCTCGGGTTTGCCGATGACGTCCTGGGTGCTGGGAGCGTACAGCACCGGCTGGAGATGTTCCGGCAGCTGCGGCAGCTCTTCCGGCATGTTCTGGCGGTTGACGCCTCCGCGAGGGGGCAGAGGCAGCGGGATAGCGCGGATCGTCTGACCGCTGCCGGCGGGACGAGCCAGGTCGACACGCTTGTGGAGCGGCCGGCGCGGTCCCGGACGTCTCCGCTGCTGCTGCGGCCGACGGCGGCGCGGAGGTGCGCGGAACTTGGGTCCTGGCCGCGCGGCTGGCTGCGGTACGGCCAAGACCGGCTCGTCGGCGGCCGGCGGAGGAGGGGAGTAGTTCTCCAAGTCCTGGGCGGCGGCCGGAGCGCTCTGCTGGAGCTGCTCGGCGACTGGCGCTGACGGTGAGTCGTAATCTTCGGCCAGCTCAGCCTGCACCACCACCGGTGCCTGCTCCTCGGCACTCGGTGCCGCCTCGTCCAGCGAGTTTGACACCACAGGAGAGTACTGAGAGGCGGCGGGCAGACCACCCTCCTCGTACCCACGCGCCTCGGGGGCCGCGTACTGGGCAGAAACTGCAGAAGGAGCAGCGTAACCTCCGGCCACAGCCTTCTGGCAGTGGTCCGGGCACCCGTAGCGGCAGATCTCGACCTTGCACTTGAGGTGGACGTACATGCTGTCGGGGAACTTGAAGGCGTGGAAGTGGGCGTACGTGATGACTGTGGATCGGCCGTCGTTGCTGCGTAGTTTCATGAACTTGCTGATCATCTTTGGGCGCAGCACGCAGCCGTTCTCGTCAGAGAGGTAGATGGGACGACCCTTCCCGTCAGAGGCCTCACACTCCTTCACTCGCATGTCGAACTCGGCTGCGGAGAAAGGTTGGCGTTAGATGGTAGAACTAGAGCTAATAAAACTGTAATGTGGGGTGCACGATGTTCCATGCACCAGATCTGATGCAGGCTGAACGATCGCCTATTGATGATTTAATTTACGGTTGAGTGTTCACGTTTACCATTGACGAATGTCTGAGGGAAATCATGTGCCCATATACCGTGACGTAACATCAATAATAGCCGACTCACATCAACGTTCAACCGTTCCAACTCCCTCTACGACAATTGAAACTGACCCGTAATAACCTCCGCTTCAAAACAATCACATTAACTTACGACCTCCTGGGCTTCAAAGCAAACATGATCTTCTCCAATTAACCGAGATGGCTTTTCACGATGAGCTCAACGCACGCTATACATTAGACGCCAACGCATTCCCCGGACTCCCCACACTCCTCTGCCTCACAGCCCACGTATGAGATTCCACATTCATCTCAGTTCGTCTTACCGTTTGGATCATTGATAGCCACAACCATGGTCAGTGTGGATCCTAGCGGCACAATGCCGGTCACAGGGCTGGCCCAGGGTCCTTTGCCATCCTGGATCTCCATCCAGCAGTCAACATTGTCTCCTGCGGCAGACAGAGAGGGACGGATGCTTGTCAGAATAGTGAGCACATCGCATACCAGCACCACAGGCTCGCTGCCGCGGGGTTGAGTCGTCACATGCTGCGGCGGCGTAAACAAAACTGTAAAACAGACAGTGCGTCGGTACCGTGAGAGGATAACGACGCACACCGTCCCTAAATTGAATCTGACTGTAAAAGACGCGGCGACGTCTGATTAAAGCTTTCACCGAGGCTGTTCTGACGAAGTGCGGGGACGCTTCCAGTTGTGCATTAGAGCACTTAGCGAGGACGACAGAAAAGACGGACATTAAACTGGGATTCATGCCGTCATACCGCTTGGATTCGCCTGCCGCCTCCACTCCACTAAACACAAATAATGAAAAGCAACAAACATGAAGTCAACACACGAGACAGGCAGATAAACGAATACCATTATCGGCTTATGCAAATCAGGAATCAGCCAGTATCTCGGGCTTATGAAGATGACGTCCGGTTGGGTTGCACCGTTCTGGGTCACCGCTCTGCGTCCCCTGGTACGGTCCCGGGACGGGGTGGTACGGGGAAGAAATGGGCTCCTCAGAGGCTGCGAGACTCGTGACCCCGTGGTGCTCTCTGCGCCCGGTGAAGCGACACCGATGACCTACTGTCCCAGCGGCAGCGGTCAGGCGCTGGCTTATCCGTCGGAGATTATGAGGGCGCTCGTTAGTCATGTGATAAGTCACAAGTAAGCTTAGGTATCGTAAAACGCACTTATTAATTTTTGATTTTCGATAAATAGATAAAATATTATATTAAGAATATTATCATTTACTGTTGGGCCGGTGACTTACGCCACTGCAGTGGCGTAAGTCACCGTAGCAGTGCACTGCTACAACTGGAAAACCGCTCGTGAACCAGTTATAACGTCTTCATCACGCGCGGCGCGGCGCGTCATCTGTCGTCTGCGGCGGCGGCGGCGCGCGGACCGCGTCGTTTTGGTCGCCGGCGCGCCGTTACTCGCCGTTCGGAGCGGTAACGGGCCGTCAGTGGACAGCTGTGGACGCTGACCGCGCGTCGGCGTCGGCCCGACATCGGTCCACCGTCAGCCACCTGACACCGCAGTGTCGCGGCGCTACGCTACCGACGTGGTCCAACACACAGGAGCAACGGGGAGCCAACTCAGCTCGGACATTGTGTGGGAGAACGGGGAAGGAAGGTTTTTATATAAAAAATGTAGGGTCTTGTCGCATACTTCTTCTTTTTTTGCTGCTCATCAGTGTTGTGCTTTCACTCTTACGTTTCCCAAGTGTTATGTTTTTTTTATTGAAGGTGAATCATTTCCAACTAACCCTCATCCCAACTGGACGAGTTCAACTTCCGCTAGCGCTACAGCTCTCCTTCCGTGTCGCCTACTCGGACCTCATGGTAGATAACAGCACTTCTTTTTAGA